>NC_067454.1:17038658-17276158 GCF_025434085.1 Hippocampus zosterae | reverse complement strand
ACATTTTTTCGCTAAGATGCCCGCGCGATCGTAGTAGGTACGTTTTGAAAAGGGACAGACGGAAGGACAGACCGCGTGCGGGACGACGCGCAATATATATATAGATATATATATTAGAGCTGTCAAACGATTAAAATATTTAATCTAATTAAAAATGCAACTGTCCTAATTAACTCAAATGAACTAAAAAATTAATTGCTATTACTCACACATTTTTTATTTATTCTGAATTTCCTTTTACATTTTTTGTCCTATTTTTTCCCCATTTTAATGCTCTCATCAACATGGAATCATGAATCAGTTTTCTATGTGCTAAATGCAAATATTTACTGAAATAATCATTTCGATTTTCAATTTTACCTGAACATTTTTCACTTGGTGCAGTTATTCACACATAATCTCTCACACATTACTGTCCATCAATAACGGTGAAAAAATATTTGTCACACAACAGCTGCTTTAACAGCTTTTTTTTATGAAATCAAAACAGAGCAATATAACATTATAAAGTGCACATCTAAGGTACACTAGTACTCAGCCTATAGTGGATTTAAACCATGGTTGCATACTTCATTTTTCTCAAGTTTGCTTTCAACACAGCAGTCTGTTTCTGTATGTTTGTTGAAGAATAACGAGACACCGGACACCAGTGTTCATTATGTGCCGCTGTATTCGAAACTGCCAGCCTTACAAACAAGCACACGCACTTCCCCCGTGCTGCAGGGGCAAACCATTCTGAAAGGGGGGGTTTCACTCCCCCTAACACAGTCAGGCTATGTTGATTGTGTTGGTCCTTCTTGCGCGGAAGTCTCTCTACGGTTTTGTGTAGACCTCATTTCGAATGACTACACTTGGTTCGATGACAACACTCGAGACATTTTACTTTCGCTAGGTCGCTACCACATTTAACGCACTGTCACTGTCAGACGAACACAGAGAAGCTCCACCCGCTCTATTTATTTGGACACAGAACACTGTAACCTTCCACACAAAATAGTTCCAAACAAGTAACAATCGCGTCAGTGGCATACATCGTATACCTGTATGATACAGAGAGAGAGAGAGAAGAACAGATAACTTTGGTCTTGTCAGTGGAGCAATATGGCATCTTTTTAAAAGTAAACTTTCCATTCATAAACTCTCTAAGTATCCGTTTTCGGTGTCTCGCGCTCCCGTGGCTGGCAAAACAGACATGGGCGTGGACTTCTGCAGCGCACTTGTTGTTTTGTTTCTGGTGTATTTATAGAGCAACGTAACATCCGCTTGTGACGTGTGCCGCGTTAATCTCGCGAGAAAAAATTTAATCCCGTTAAAATTCATTTAAATTAATGCCAATAAAAACGCGCTAAACTGACAGCTCTAATATATATATATAAAAAAAAAAAAATCCTCATCTCACCCCTCGGGTGGTGTCCGTCCCTCATTCAGCTCGGGTCCTCTACCAGAGGCCAGGAAGCTTGAGGGTTCTGCGCAGTATCCTTGCTGTTCCCAGCACTGCACATTTCTGGACTGAGATGGACTGAGATGTCCGATGTTGTTCCAGGGATCTGTTGCAACCACTCATCTAGTTTGGGGGTCACTGCCCCGAGTGCTCCGACCACCACAGGCACGACTGTCACCTTTACCTTCCAGGCTCTCTCCAGCTCCTCTCTGAGCCCTTGGTATTTCTCGAATACCAAGGGCTCATATATATATATATATATATATATATATATATATATATATATATATATATATATATATATATATATACACATACACATATACTGTATACATTATATATACACGTATATACATTATAGAAATAAGGAATCCTGTTGTTCCATCTTGACTACAATGAAGGTACCGTATTTTCACGACTATAAGGCGCCATTAAAAGTCTAAAATTTTCTCCAAAATGGACAGGACGCCTTATAATGCGGAGCGTCTTTTATATGAGCTGAGTTCCAAAATCTGGCTGAGACCCGACACGCTGTTTATATAGAGAAAAGGCGGAAGTGAGGTCGGCCAATCAGTGAAGTGCGGAGAAGAGGTCGGCCAATCAGTGAAGCGCGTCCGCGCACTTATATGTAAATTATGGAGAGAGAGAAAATGTGTACGTGAGTGACGACACGCACGCATGCGGAGAAGAGGTCGGCCAATCAGTGAAGCGCGTCCGTGCACATATATGTAAATATATGAAGAGAGGTGGACGTGAGTGAGGACAGGCACGCAGGGGGTGGGTCCGGCAATGAGTGAAGGGTGGGCGTGTAAGTGGACGCACGTCTCTAGCAGGTACCAGCACCTGTATAAAATGTGAGTATGTGCATTATTGCAAAACAACTTCAGTTTTGGTTTCCAAGAACCCCCGAAAATGAATTCCACAAAGAGACACGCCTACGAAGCGCAATTCAAACTCCAAGCCATCGGTTATGCAGTGAAACATGTGAATCGAGCAGCCGCCAGAGAATTTAATGTCAACGAATCCATGGTTCGCAAATGGAGGAAGCAGGAGAACGAGCTTCGAAGCGGAGTTTCCGTGGAAATAAGGCGAGGTGGCCCGAGTTGGAAGACCAACTGGAGCGGTGGATTCTTGATCAAAGAGCAGCCTGCAGAAGTGTCTCCACGGTCACCATTCGACTAAGGGCGAAAACGTTAGCCGAAGAATTGAAAATTGAACATTTTCAAGGAGGTCCGTCTTGGCGCTTTCGCTTTATGAAACAGCGCCATCTATCCGTGAGAGTGAAGACGACCATGGCTCAGCAACTTCCAGCGGACTACAAAGAAAAGCTGGCCGTTTTCCGCACCTACTGCAGTAAGAAGATTGTTGACAAACGCATCCAGCCTAACCACATTACCAACATGGACAAGGTCCCGCTGACTTTCGACATCCCGATGAACCACACTGTGGAGAAGAAGGGGACCAGCACGGTTGCGATACGCACAACGGGGCACGAGAAGTCAGCTTTTACTGTCGTTCTTGGTTGTCATGCCAACGGACAGAAACTGCCACCTATGGTGATTTTCAAGCGAAAGACGCTGCCGAAAGAAAAGTTTCCAGCCGGCGTCATCGTGAAAGCAAACCAAAAGGGCTGGATGGACGAGGAGAAGATGAGAGAGTGGCTAAGTGAGGTGTATGTTAAGAGACCGGATGGCTTTTTCCATGCCTCGCCGTCACTCTTGATTTGTGACTCCATGCGTGCCCATCTCACACCAGCGGTGAAAAACAAAGTCAAGCAAATGAACTCCGAGCTTGCCGTCATTCCCGGAGGCTTGACTAAAGAACTCCAACCGCTGGACATCGGCATCAACCGGGCGTTCAAAGTGAAGTTGCGAGCGGCATGGGAAAAATGGATGATCGATGGCGAACACAGCTTCACGAAGAGTGGGAGGCAGCGCCGGGCTAGTTACGCCACAATCTGTGAATGGATTGTGGCTGCTTGGACGAACGTATCTGCTAGTACAGTTGTTCGAGCTTTTGGCAAAGCCGGCATCATTTCTGTGGAGCCACATGACGAAGAGAGTGACTCTGACAACGAGAGGGAACCCGGCGGTTTGGATGGATTACCGATACTTGCACAATTGTTCAATTCGGACATAGAAGATGACGACTTTGATGGCTTTCTGAGTGATGATTGAGCAAAAAACGTGAGTACCTTGTAAATAAAATACACCCGAACTCAGTTCTGCTTTCGTTGCCTTTTTAGAAACGTGTTTTAGCTTCGAGCTTCAGTGTGTGCTTCAAGCTAACATGTTAGCGAACGTGTTAGCATGCATCCATGCCGTATGTTTAAGCGTATGTTTTACCACTGTAAAACTGCGGCCATTAGTACGGTGCGTCCTGTGTATGTGTAAAATACAGAAATGTCACCCATTAATGAGACTGCTCCCAACCGTACGGTGCGTCGAATAGTCGTGAAAATACGGTAAATACATTTTGCATGTGACAATACTTTTCCTGAATTCTATTCGCACAAAAAAGTGTATTTTAATTGTCAGAAATCCAACATAAATAAGGGCCGCATAGTTGTCCTCCGTTGACTTGAGACAACCCATGAAGGGCTGCGTATCAATTGTGTATGAGGATGAAAAGCTTGTGTGATATCATCAGTGGGACCTGAGTAACTTGTATACATCACTCATGAAACATCTGTCAGTGTTCGGAGAGAATGACTGTGGTGATGACTGAACATGCTGAGAGATACGAAGATAAGACGATAAACTGACACTACTTGCTGATTTCACACACATTGGTGGACATCTTACCAAGTGAAATCGTTCAGTGAAAAGATGGGTCCGCTTCTGATTCTCTGGCAATCCATTGATTTTTCATTGCTATCTTTTCCTTGTTTTTAATAAAGAAAATTTGACTTGTTGTCGTCTTTTAAAAAATCAGAGAATTTTCTTACAGCTGCTCGTATAGGTGCCTGCTGCTTACCTGTTGGATTGGATACAACTTTATTGTTAACATACAGCACAGATGAAATTTCTGTACCTCTCAACATAAAACAACTCTCTTGCCTTGCTTGCATTTTTTTTAGCTTTGTCTTTTTTTTTTTCTTCTACACCAAGGACTGTACACTCTTGTATCTGTAGGACGGAATTTTGGATAGACACAGTCGACGGTGGCCATGCTTCCATCACACTTTTGCTTTTAAATTTCTTGAGTTCTTCTGTTTTTAAATGCTGTAAATCCTTTTCTATTTAAATGTTAGATTTTGCATTTTAATGCCATTTTGTAATTACCGGTGTATGAAGCACATGGACGTGGTTACCTTGTGTATAAAATGTGCCATATAATAAAGAGCCTTGCCGTGAAATAAATGAACTTATTTTATGAAGTGTAATTGTTGTACATTGGGACAACAATGTGTTCTATTAGAATTTATATCAATCATTTTTCACAGAGATAAAGATGACATGCCTTGGCTGTGAGTATTGCATTGTTTGGATAGATGTGTTTCTGTATTGTTTGTGTTCAAACATCGTTGGTTTCCAAGGTTTTAACAGAGCAACTTCAATGCTATTTGTTAGCCGGCAACGGTATTTCGCATCATGTGTTAAGATTAAGATAATGGGCTTTCCTAAGTTTGTCCGTAAACTTCCTTTTGGAAGAATTATTCACTATCTTCCAAACTGGTGCTTGTTGTGATGTGAGCTGAGTGGAGATTCCTGCCACCATCTCTACACACATATCTCATATTTTTGCTTGGAAATCAAAGCAGAGAGAGATCTACCCGCAGTTGCACTATTCAACAGAGTTGTGATCCATTTTCCTCCCAACTACTGTACATGAACGCTTCACTACTCGTTTGTTGACAACACATTTTAAAATGTGGTCTGCATTTTAATCTCATCGACACCTGTCAAAATTTTGAGGTCGCCGTCTTCCAGGGTAGTGACGCTGTTTCGGTGACAAAATCTGCCCACAGACAAGCTGCTCACGTAAGCCAAACGACTTCTGTGGTCGTTCTCGCCCCATTCGATGAACTCACACACACGCACGCACACACACATGCGCGCACACACACACTTAAAAAGGTAGAAACAATACAAGCCACATGTGGGACAGCTGGTGAAGACATGAGGACATCTATGCATTGTCCAACAATGGTGCCTTCACGCTCCAACACTCAAGACCCCAACGTAAAGTATCATCCCCCCTCATTTGAAATTCCCCCCCCCCCGCCACAAAAATTATATAAATAACTACAGTGTATTCATGTTGATTTATGATTCAGAATCATTTACGACTGCATCAAATGATGGATTATTTCTCCCAACAGACACTGTTTGAATTAAGAGAAGTTTAAAGCACAATGCTGACAATCCACTCACCGGGACGGTGTGATTTTAGTTGGGGCATTTATGTTCACTCATCCCCATTCCCCAGATTTTATACACTTGTGCAAGTTTGCTATTAGTTAAATAACTGCCATATTTTAAGTGAGTAAGAAAAATGTAAGGCAAATTATTTTGGTTGCTACTGTTGACATTTTTTTAAATGGGGAAATAGTACAAAGGATGGCAGATTTTTTTTCTACTCAAAATAAAACATGTATTGTGTGTATTTGTGATGTTTTGGTTTGCATTTCTCGAAGCAAGGCATGAGCAGGTATCACATTTTGACAGAACGATAACCTCGAGCAATTATTTTCCGTTTCAAGGTGTTGTTGGAGTGCAATGAACAAAAAATATTTAAAAAATGTTTGATTAATTAGTTTTTCGGAAACAACATGTAGAATATTTGTTAAATAGGAATTACATGCCGTTCTAAGACTAAAATAAAACAAACAAAACTTTAACTGAGTAAAAACTTGCAGCTCAACAATAGACTTATACTGTTTCTATACAAAATACTTCAAAATTAAATTGCAATACAGGTATATGCGGTCTGAATAAAATGAGTATAAACCTACAGCACAACAACAATAATAAATTTAATTTTACCCTTGTGTGTTAAAAAACTAAAATATATTTCAAGTAACTTAAGTTAGTGTAAACATTATCAGAGTAAATTTGAATACGGTGTACACAATGGTGGAAGACTTAAAGATAAAGCTAAAATATACATACTGTATATACATTTTATATATATACACACACACACACACACACACACACACACACACACACACACACACACACACACACACACACACACACACACACACACACACACACACAACGAAGAGATTCTGACCACAGACATTAAGACCTGAAAGCTCCTAACAATGCATGGAGGGTTCCATCCCAAATCCAGCACCCTGAGACTGTACGCAATATATATATATTTTTTTTCTTTAATATAACTACGATAGATAACTGGTTCAGACAATGGATAGATCTAATTAGAATTACAATTTTGGTTTAGAGTTCCTAGTTTTACTCTTAATGAGCCTACACCTAAATCGACCTGATATGTTTTTTTTTTTCACATGAACATTTCAAGTGACCCTGATCCAATATCGCTGTTTACATTTATTTACTGAACACATCAAAACAAATCAAAATGTCCCAAACGCATGTCCACAACCACAACAAAGAGGAACAATACAGACGCTAACAACATACATTGCCCTTGCGATATCAAGCTTGTTTCAGGTGTGTGGCTCTGGACTACTTCGGCCTCCGATAGATTTACACACACACATAATATCGACTTTTCTCCCCTGGCCGCCGCTGGCAATTATTTTCCCCTTTTAATAACCTATACACCTCTAAAGTACCATATTTACCCATACACATATTTACTGCCATTGATCACTGCCTTTTGATATCAAGATCAAATCTTCCTGTTTCTTTTGCAGTCAGGAAAAAAAAATGTTTTTAGTATTAATACTAACACAGGGTGGGATGTCTTCTTTGTCCTGATCGGACAGTTGGCAAAAGTTTGAAACGTGTGTTAGCAACACCTCCAGGAGCATTCCACTAAATAGGACTTTGAAACAGGTCAGGTCAATGACTCACGTCTCAAAACTCAGACACCTCATCTGAAATCAGACCCTTTCTTTTCTCTAAAGGTTATAAATACAAGACATCCACATTTCTGCAATCTCACTAGACACCAGTGTTCAGTAAAACTCAAAAGAGCATTCTGAATTTAATTTGCGGCAGCGAGCAAAAAAATGACACTGCTACCATCAACAGCTATAAAACAAATCTAAGTGGCGCTCACAGACTGCTGAAAGGCCCCTTGACTCAATGTGACTCCAGCAGCCTCCAACACAATGATGAGTAAAACAACTACAGGAAACCAGTGACATAGTCTGGACATACTTTTTAGTTCTCTTATCTGAAGGACACAAAAACAATGTTTGTGAGAGGGCAGCTTCTTCACTGTAAAACTAACATGAACTAGCGAGAGTAAGACAACGTATCTTCAACAAAAAAATACCATGGGTCCTAGGAGGTTAAAGCAAAAACTTATTGTAAAACGGCATAGACAGGCGCGTGAAATCATCGGCCTCAATGTTGTGGTATAAACCTTTAAATAGTCACTCCAGGAAACTGCAGAGAAAAAGTGAGGATTCAGTGGAGAACAATCCCGATTCTGCGGAGAACAATTTTTGATGCTGCGGCTTGAAAGATGATTTTCCATTTAAAAACAAAACAAAAAGAAAAAAAAACTAAACTAAAATGACCAGTTATAAAGATAATTAATGTACTAATGAAGTAAGATTTTTTTTTGAAAACCAAAACACTGGAATATTGTGGTTAAAAAAATAAAATATGGGGCAGATTTATCTAATAATAATAATAATAATAATAAGCATGTATTGTATTGTATTGTATTGTATTGTAGAACAATAATAATATATTTTATTTTCAGTATTTATAAAGTTCAAAACATTTCACCAAACTATGGGTTTGAACAAGAACAAATAATATTAAAGCAAAGATTTAAAGTGCAATCTAGCCACTTGACCTACATATTGTAAATGTAGTGCATAAAGTATGTTCATAAATGTAACTCAACCACACAGACAGTTCATTTATTACGCGCCGCAATGGCTGGACGTCATGTTTAGTAGACATCTGTTACGTGACATCATCTTTACTGGATGCATCCATGAAATGAAAAAGAAACACATTGCCTCGTTTCCCCATAATTCCCCCACCACTTGCATCTTCCCGTCGATGTAAGATGGTTAAAAAATAGAGCCCCTACATCAGGGGTGCCCAACCTTTTCTGACCTGAAGAGTTGCTTACAAACAACCAGCCTCCCGTTTGACCCGTTACTGCACGTGCACACATGCGCGTGTGCGCACCCACATACACGTGCGCGCGCGCGCACACACACACACACACACACACACACACACACACACACACACACACACGCATGCCAAGATGAGCGACAGCCATCGTCATTTGCGTGTGTCACTCTACGTCATGCGTTGTGGCTGGAGCCTATGCCAGCTGACTTCGGGAAAAGGGAGACTACACCCTGAACTGGTCGCTAGTCAGTGGCAGGGCACATATTGAGGGAAACAACCATTTACACCGTCACTGAGTTGAAACCGATCCCACGATGCCCGCATACTTGTCAGGCAGGTGTACCACTACACCAGCAGCAGCTTCTAAGTAAAAATCCTTGAAGATAAAATGGTTTTGTTGATTTTAATTTTGGTTTTATTGAGTGAAGCTTATGTTATGCTCAACAAAGGTTTGTGTTTTGGAAAAATAAAACAGCTGTGATGATCATAGTACTTACTATTATCTAAAATCTAAGTGTGCATGAAATCTCTGTTCACAAGAAAACGCATCCCCTGCTGTCAAGTGCTACTCAGTAAATCAACCCTGACCATTCTAATGCCTCCATTCCTTGAAAGAGTGAGAACTAACCTTTCCATGATACGCCTTCATATGCCAAATATCTTCCTGGTATCTTGGTTTAAAATCAGCAATGGTATTTCTGTCATTACAGAAAGTAAAAAATGGGTTATGAATAAGATCACTGCGCATGTTCTGTCAAATAGAGAACTCCCCCCAAAAAGGTTATTCAGTACTTCCACAATAAAAAATTATATACTTCCAAAATAATATATATAATAATATATGTCTTCGTGTCAGAGTGATCTTAAAAGCAATTTTCTGTCCCATAAAAACATGATTAGCCTTATTACATAACTGCCTTACTTATCTGAACTTATTTTCACAATATAAATAAAAACTACCAATGCGCTTGCAATTTATTATTTTTTTCTGTGTACATTCTCTGTCCCCCAACTGTTGGTAATCAGCAAAGATTGAATTGAGGCAACTGCACTCTTGTTTATTTGAATATTGTTTTCTGAAAGCCTTAAAAAGATGACATAAGGAATTACTAGGCTACAGATGTGAGTAAAAATAAATAAATTAAATTGAAAAAATCATGTTTGGGCACGGCGGCCAGGTGGTTGACTGGTTAGAGCAGGTGTCACCAACATTTTTGAGGGTGAGAGCAACTTCATGTGTACCGATTGTGTGAAGGGCTACCAAATTGATACACGTCTGAAATAACATATTTGTCCAAAATACCTTCAATAATATGAGGATGTGTTATTTTTAATACTTGATGATTTAAATTGTCAGACTTTGATCGTGTTTCGAAATGTCTCACAGTACTGCCAATGTTTGCATTTTTAAATCATAATTTCTACTAGCAAATCACAATGTCCAGGCACTGGCGGGCTACTCAAGTGGTCTTCACGGGCTACCTGGTGCCCGCGGGCACCATGTTGGTGACCACTGGGTTAGAGCGTCGGCCTCAGTGCAGAGGTGCACAGTTCGAGTCCGGCTCCGGCCTTCCTGTGTGGAGTTTGTATGTTCTCCCTGTGCCTGCGTGGGTTTTCTCTGGATACTCCGTTTTCCTCCCACATTCCCAAAACATGCATTGCAGGTTCATGGAACACTCTCAATTGTCCTTAGGTGTGAGTGTGAGCATGGATGGTTAGTTGTCTACATGTGCCCTGCGATTGTCTGGCTACCAGTTCAGGGTGTTCCAGCCTCCTGCTCGAAGACAGCTGGGATAGGCTCCATCATGCCCCGCGACCCTTGTAATGATAAGCGGATCAGAAAATGGATGGAGAGATGAATGAATAGATGTTTGGGTGGTCATGGCCTAAACCAGTCAAATCTGATATATTAGCTGTGTTGTTACCTCACATGCAGCTCACAACCCCAAGGCATATGTGCATGCCATTTGGGGAGTGTCATGATACGCTGTGGCATACTAACTATATTAAATGTCTTAATTAATTGATTTATTTGTCATATTTGCTCATCTGCAGCATCTCTTGGCATTCACGATCAATGCCACTGGTGGGAAGTAATGAAGCACTTATACATACTGTACTTACATTGATTTTCCACACGATATAGAATATATACTGTACATATATGAACAGCTTTGTACTTTTACTTCCTATATTTGAACACAGATATCTGTACTTCCCACTCCTTTCCTTGACAAAAGAAGATATTTTTACTTTTTCAACCTCTGTAGCTGACGGGAGTGACAAAGGAGGTCTTCAATATGTACTGTATTAGTTTTAAGTAGTAGTACTGGAGTTGGAAGTGCTTTCTGTTTTGTTTCGTTAAACCAGTATCTGTACATAAAAGTACAGATTGTGAGTGGGTCATCCGGGGATTTGAGGACAATTTAGGCATGAACATTTTTGAAAAACTGACCTTTTTACTTTTCCGCTTTTGTTATGTATCAAAGAAAATCTGTCAACAATAAAGCATAATTTGATAGGAAATCTGAGTCGTATTTTTACATTTATTTAAATATGTCTTTTTCATGCAAGTGTATTTCTACTTCAGTACAGACTGCAGAGTCCTTTTGCAATATGTATACTTTTGTAACTTTGCCCTTAGGTTCTCTTCAGAACCAACACTATGTTACTTTTACTTGAGAAAACAATTTAAATCAGTACTTCTACTTTCACCAGTCTTTTTTTTTTTACATAAGTACATGCCGTTCCAGTAGAAGTACGAAATATGAATACTTTTTTTCCCAATTCTGTTCAATGCAATGTTATAATTCTGTTCCTTGCCATGTTTACTTAGGTAAGTATGTCAAATCAGTGCTATTGCTTTTCACAGTGGGTAACTTTGCCACCTCTACTCATTGCAATTCTTGTACTTTCGTTTGATTCCGAATCTATACTTTATTACTTTCAGTTAAATGGGTTGAATTAGAACTTCTACTTTACTGTGATCGTTTTTTTCACACGCAAGAATCTGTACTTCTGCTTTGGTATAGAAGAGCGTGAATACTTTTCCAACCCTTGCTGCCATTTCAATTTGAAAATGTTATCAAGCAATTGTATATTTCCTCGCAGCAAGTCCCCACGACAGGCGATGTTTTCCTCTTCTAGTGAACATGTGGGCCTTGTTGTTGGGCCCGCGACAACAACAAACGGGGAAGAGGCAGTACACGTACCTGCTCTCGGGATATACATGGTAAAGACGGTCTCCGGGGCATTTTACAGCTGCCGTAATAACTGCTTGAAGTTTCCCCCAGTGACACACAACTGGAGCGTCTCCTGGCTCGGATGACGGGCACCTTGTCCTCCGTGGCGGAACCCGCGTTCTGAGCTTCCCTGGGCGGGTAACATTGGTCGAAGCCGAGCCCCAGGAAGGAGCCGCAGAGCCCGGCGACGCAGGCGAGCAGTGGCCTGAGGAGCGGCGGCAGTCCGCCTAAACTGGTGAAGGAAAGCAGCCACACCACGCTGGCGAAGAGCAGGATGACTACGCAGTGTTTGAGCTTGAGCGTAGGGACAAGCGTGAGGAGCCCAACGCATCCCAGCACGAACAACAACCTGCCCACCATTTGCATCTGGTGCTGCTCCTCTCCCCATTGCAAAAAGCGGAGCACCACGAAGTCCCCGAGGTAGCACGATGCCGGCAGCGACAGAAGCCACCACCAGTGGCTTCCCTCCTCCTGCTTCCTTTTCCTCAGGTAGAAGGTCAGGAAGAAGAAGGCACAGCCGATGCTGAAGAGGGGACTGGCGGACTGTGAGAAGCCCGTCAACAAAGTCCGTAAATCCCACAGTGAGTCGCTCTGCGAGCTTCGGGAGACCACCGCGGAAAGCGCCAGAACGACTACGGCGCCCACGTAGATGGCGGAAACCCTGAAGACCTTGGAGCCCAGGAGATCTTGGCTGAACAAAAAAACCCTGTGGTGGTCCTGTTTGAGGGGGGTGACGCAGCTCTTCACGTAGCCGTTCCTGAAGCCGTCCGGGCTGTTGCTGCAGGCTCCGTCGTGGTGGTGCCGCGCTTTACCGTGCACAGCGTCTCCTTGCTCCCGCGTGGCCATGGCTCGACGACGGCGACACGTCGTCCACCCCGCTCCAAAGCCCCACTCTACGGTCTTTTGTAGTCGCGCTAACGCTGGACTACATGACGGCGAAGACGCTCCATGGTCGGTCCCAGTAACATGCTCCAGCAGTGGCACTCAAGAATGAAGGTGAGATGTTGTTTTTACAACGAACGGCTTCGCCGGCGCCGTCTACAGGCCACAAATCGCATTGCAGGGACTCGTGCTCCGCTCGCACCAACGCCAGGGGCGTAGCTTGTCGTTTCGAGCTCAAGGCAAAAAACGCACCAGATCCATATAATAATAATAATAATATGGAACTAAATGCACCTCTTCAAGTACTGTACTTAACTTTAAGGTTGTCAAACGGCGAATTTGTTATTTAGGCCACTTTGTCAGGCTTTTCAAGTAAAATATAACAATCTGAAGTTACATTGGGGCCACTCCAACGAATCAGTGCCAAATGCATTTGAAATGGATCGGTGGATAAATTGCATGACACAATTAACTGAAAAATGTTTCAGTAAATTTTTTCACCCAGTCAACTGGAGGTTTGATTTCCAACTTTTGCTACTTATAATATTACATAGCTGAGCACCTTCCTATTTTGTTGTTTTAATGGTACTGTATGTTCCATCCCGAAACCTACGTTCACAACAAGCTGGTCTCTCGGGGGTCCTGAGAGCCAAAAAAAAAGGTTTGCAGGTTCCAGAGGGTTTTATATTCGGTTTTGAGGAGGACACCCTTCTCTGTAGGCATTAACCTGCAGTGATTCATCTCATTAAATGGACACTCGCACGATTCAAACTAGCATACTGTTAAACTGCCCAATCAGCATCCATTGGTTATCCTGGAAGGGGGTTTCTACCCATCTGACCTTTCTCAACCTTTCTCAAAAGTTCTTATCCCCCCACCCCAGATGTTTTTGTTGTTGTTTTCTATTTATTTATTTATTTATTTTCCTCACCCTCTTTTGGAGTTAAGATCAAGAAATGTTAAAATTCGTCAATTCTAGGCTTGTGAACCCCTTTGACACCCTTTTTTACGTCTCACATTCAATTTGTGTAACTATGATAAAGAATGTCATGCTCTTCTCATTAGTGTCTGTCTAAAAAATGTCCACATTTCACTATACAAGAACTCCAATCCAAACTTGTGAGAAGACTTTGCGGTTTTCTGTGTAATCTCTGCCTGATGAGCCTTTTGTCCTCATTCAGTGACTAATTTACGTGAAGCATGTTAGAAACACGATGTAATTTATTATCCTTTTGGTAAAATGGATTTTGTGGCACAATATCGACCAAGTGCCAAACACTCATTTATTTTGTTGTCAAAAATGTAGACTAGTCTACATTTATTATCGTTCACAATCACACCTATGGACAATTTAGTGTGTTCCATTAACCTGTCATGTACAGTATGTTTTTGGAATGTGGGAGAAAACCGCAGTACCTGGAGAAAACCCATGCAGGCACCAGGATAACTCCACACGGGAAGGCCGCAGCCGGAATCTAACCCTGCACTTCTGCACTGTGAGGTGGACATGGTAACCAGTCGCTCATGGTGCTACTCTGGAAAATTCCATCTCACCTTGAATTTTGCAGAATAAGATAAATATGTTCCATTAAAATTACATTACCCTCTTCACTAATTACTGTAAAGAATTCAAAAGTTAAGTGTGTTTGTTGGTTAGGTTTTTTTTGCTGTTTTATAGGTAAATTACTAAATAAAATGAACATGACACTTTTTTTTACTGTAGTTTATCCTGTTCCAATTTTGTGAAGTGACATTATGTGCCACAGGGAGCCGTGCAAATCATTAGACTTTTAGAAGTACTGTTTAACGTACAGTACTGCACTGTGATTGCTCTTACATAATCACGTTCACCAGTTTTCAAGATAACTTCATGCAATTAGTCCAATACAATAAAAAGTTGTGTTTTTGCAGTGATCATTTTGTTCCAGCACTAAATCAAGTCAAGTACAACTTTATTGTCAAATGTGCTGTATGTGCAACATACAACATACAAAACAAATTGTTTTGATCATGTGACAGTCAAATATTTTAGTCCATCTATCAAGCTTCTACAATTTATCCGGATCAGGTCGCGGGGGCAACAGCTTTAGCAGGGAAGCCCAGACGTCCCTCTCCCCAGCCACTTGTTCCAGCTCTTACCGGGGGATCCCAAGGTGTTCCCAGGCCAGCTGGGAGACAGAGTCTATCCAGCGTGTCCTGGGTCGTCCCCAGGGCATCCTGCCAGTGGCACATGCCCTGAACACCTCACCAGGGAGGTGTACTAAATATTTTCCTTCATGTAGAGCGGAGCCAGATGAGGTGGCAGTGGCACAGGCATCAGATTAGGATGCCTCCTGAACACCTCCCTGGTGATCACATCCTAAACTGATGCCCGCGCCACCTCATCTGGTGCCACTCTACATGAAGGAAAGAATTTAGTACTTTACGCAAAAGAATTTAATGAGCGGACTACTTAGAACAACTTAGTGCAGGACTACTGTATTTCGTTGACTCCTACCACACTTGTTATAGAGAACGTATATTTTAATAACGCTTTCTTTTCCCGGTACTTGTAATTTCACCCTTCTGAGACACCGTAGCAGTGATGTGGCGCTCAACCTTCCCAGGCTCCACGTCACGAGGAAGTAGTGGCGACACGAAGGCACAACTCTCCAAATAGACCGACTGACTTTTATAAATGTAATTAATACAGCTCCCAAAGGAAGAACCATTTGCGAGCTATTGGTGGTGGTTCGAGGTAAACTGTGCACGTAACCTTTGCTACTACTGCTAACCGCGTCGATATGTTTTATTTGGAGTCAGCTTGTGAGCTAGCTTTAGCACCAGTGTCCTCCATTTCAAATCCATTGGCCTAGACAAGAGAAGAGAAACTGACGCTAGCCAGTGGTTATGAATTGGTTGGTGATAACTTTGTCGTTTGTCCTATACATTGAATGAGAGTAATTGTTGTTTGCGTTAATTGATGAAACATCTTATCTTGCTCTCGTAACTGCGCGCATGCAATCGTAGCACGGAGGTCAATACGCTTTATACGACGTGTCACTCCTATTTATTTACTCGAAGTCGCATTCTGCCTGTGGGTCGTCATCATTTTTAAATGTAAGTCTGAAATGTGCAAGCGATGTGATGGAACTTTTATCTTGGATTCGCGCATCGTTTAGACATATGCCATTAGCCCACAAATACATACAAATACCAAGTACCTTATTTATCCTGCTCGATCAAATTTTACATGGTTTTACTCCCGCAGAGCATCACGCAAAGGCTTCTTGACATGTTGATCATACTGACAGCAGTGCCTTTTTCTTTTTGTCAGGACACAGCATTTTAAATAGACGATAAATGATTGAGAGCAATTGAAAACAAAACTGTACTTTTTGTTCTTTTCCAGCTGTGCAAATTATTTTATGTCTTACAGGCTTTGTTCAACCATGTTTGTCATGAACTCATCTGTTTTACAGGTGTACCAATTAATCAATGATTCAACAACTAATGGGTTATTACATTGACACTTATTTTGAAACCCAATAAATCCTTCAGAAAACTTATTTTACTTAAAAGTGTTGAAATCTTTGAGTTTTAATCTCCCAAAGTGTTCTGAGATTTCTGTAGTCCTCCACAAAAGCAGACTATGTTATGGCCCAAACCAGTCACTGAATCATAACCTGTTTTTGAATCAAGGGATGGAAATTAAAACTGTAATTCACAAATGATTCACTTATTATAGTAATCATTAGTTCCAGTCCTGATCTGCTCTGTAAATTTCCTCAACTAGTTATGTGCGGCATTGTTGACTCAGGTGATTGATTTTTATCTTCATCGTAGGTGAAAAGCCTACCAGTGACTATTTGGATTCTTGAAGGCCATTCCAAGTCCAGCGCCAAAATGACCGCTGCAGAGAACGTCTGCTACACTCTGATAAATGTCACATCTGACTCAGAGCCCCCCTCTGAAGTCAGCCTCAAGACTGATCTGGGTAATTGATTCTTGTAGATTTTTTTGAAGGAGTCCCATTAGATGGGAAAGTATGATTTTTTTTAAAAATTTTTTGCTCATATTGAAATTTTTGTCCATCAATTCTACAGAAAAGGGGGAGATTAAAGCAAAAACAGAGGCACTGAAGAAAGTGATTATCATGATCTTAAATGGGGAGAAATTGCCTGGTCTGCTGATGACCATAATCCGCTTTGTGCTGCCTCTTCAAGACCACACCATCAAAAAACTACTGCTTGTATTTTGGGAGATTGTGCCCAAAACCACTCCGGATGGCAAACTGCTCCAGGAGATGATCCTGGTCTGTGACGCCTACAGGAAGGTATGCTACATTTTTTTTTAACTCTGGAGTTTAGTTCTACAACAGTGCTTAGTTGAATCACACAATGTCCAGTATGCCTCCACTACGAGTCTATTATCATATAATAAAAACCAAATTGCTATGTTGCCATTCTAATCCTTTCATCAATTAATACAGAGGTATTACTTCAATTGTAGGACTTGCAGCATCCCAATGAGTTCATCCGAGGCTCCACCCTCCGTTTCCTGTGCAAGTTGAAGGAGTCTGAACTGCTTGAGCCTCTCATGCCAGCGATCCGCGCTTGCTTGGAGCACCGACACAGCTATGTCCGGCGGAATGCCGTCCTGGCCATTTATACCATCTATAGGTATAAATTTCAAACTATTTAAAGGGCACTTATTATGGAGGAGGAGCTTTTTAATTTGAGCACCATTACATGTGGGATATAATTATCGATAGACCGGTGATTCACACACATGGGAAATGTTTTAATTTCTGGGGAAATTACTTCATACATGTATACACTGAGGCTGTAAATTTCCCCAGTGTGGGACAAATAAATGATATCTTATCTTGTGTGTGTGTGGAAAAAACCCACTCCCATTTGGTTATAATTATTTGTTTCAGGAACTTTGAACATCTCATCCCGGATGCCCCTGAGCTGATCCATGATTTCCTTGTGAATGAAAAAGATGCTAGCTGCAAGAGGAATGCTTTCATGATGTTGATTCATGCAGATCAGGTTCGCAACACATCAACCTCTTACTTTCATTGTTGCAAGTCATTTGGACACAACCAGTCATGACCCAACTAATTTTCTTCAGGAACGAGCTCTTGATTACCTCAGCACCTGCATTGATCAAGTTCATACTTTTGGAGATATTCTGCAGCTTGTCATTGTCGAGCTGATTTACAAAGTAAGTCATGTCCTGGTGCGCAAGAGAAGCAAAGTCATCACCCAGTACCCGGAAAAACGTTTTTTTTCTCTTCAGGTGTGTCACGCAAACCCATCTGAGCGCGCCCGCTTCATCCGATGCATTTACAATCTGCTGCAATCCTCCAGCCCGGCTGTAAAGTATGAGGCAGCTGGCACGCTTGTAACTCTCTCCAGTGCACCCACAGCAATTAAGGTACACTGGCAATGATTTATGACAAATATTGGCTTTAATAGTAAACTGTAGGAAACTGACAAGACAGTTCATGCTTAGGTTATAACTGCACGTCAAATATCTTTTGCAGGCCGCCGCGCAGTGCTACATTGATCTGATTATAAAAGAGAGTGACAACAATGTGAAACTCATCGTCCTTGATCGTCTGATTGAGCTAAAGGAGCATCCCACTCATGAGCGTGTACTCCAGGTATTTGAAATTCTGGGATGACTTTAGCATCATGCTTCTCAATGAATTGTAATACAAAGTCTAACAAAAGCTTTTTTTGTGCCATATTAATTGCCATGCAAGTTAATTTCCTATAGTTGTGATTAATAATCAAATTATGATTTATAAGCATGTTCATTAACATGAATGCTTATAATGATTTTGACTTGGAACAACGTATTAATGTGTACAAGAATATGTTTAATGTACAGTTCCAATGTGTTACACACCTTTGATTAGCGATAACCCCTGCCTCCTACACCCAGGACCTTGTGATGGACATCCTTCGTGTCCTCGGCACTCCTGATCTGGAAGTGAGAAAGAAGACCTTGCACTTGGCTCTGGACCTTGTGTCATCGCGCAACGTGGAAGAGGTCTGTCGAGTCGTGTGTGTTCTGTTTTCAAGTCGGTACCGTTTCAAATTGACATAATTACATATTTGTGTCCCTTTTCAGTTGGTGATCGTTTTGAAGAAGGAGGTGATCAAGACAAACAATGTCACTGAACATGAAGACACGGACAAATACAGGCAGCTCTTGGTGCGCACTCTTCACTTTTGCAGTGTGCGCTTCCCTGACATGGCGGCCAACGTAATTCCTGTGGTGAGCATTCTTTCGACGATTGTCCGAATTCTTGAAGATTATGCAAAGCAAAACAATGTTTTTGATTTTGATCAGTGATATTAATAATGTGTGATACATTTTCAGTTGATGGAATTCTTAAGTGACACCAATGAAGCAGCGGCCGCTGATGTGCTGGAGTTTGTGCGAGAAGCCATTCAAAGATTTGACAACTTGAGACCGCTTATCATTGAAAAGATGCTGGAAGTCTTTCATGCTATTAAAACTGTCAAGTAAGTCTTTACCATCCAAAGTTACTTGGAAAAAAATTATATATATATATATATATATATATATATATATATATATATATATATATATATATATAATATATAATATTCTGTAACAGCCATATAAGCCTCTGATGAGTATGTCATATTCAGAAACAATCAACGCGGTGATCACTGTTCCATTTTCCACCACACACAGGAAACGAGGCACATTTTCACACTCGGCTTTATTTGTCACGAAAAAGTCCTCCATCATAGATAGCACAAACCTGATTGCGTAGATGACATTTATGAGTTTCATGGTTATCTCACTGAATGTAAATCGTTATTTTCAGGAACAATGCTGACATTATGTTTGAGTATGTAAATAAGATGTCATGCTGTGCGATTATTTAGTGGATGTCACCCTTGGTCAATATTGCAAGTTAAGGGAAAGGGCTAAAGGCTATTACAATCTTTACATTAAAGAGAACCTTTGACCCAATATCAGCATCTTTACAGCTTTTATCTTTCAGCCCGTTGTCCACTGAAAGACGAGCGTTTCGGAGTGTTTGGCAAGGTAGCAAATGTTGCGTTCTCGTCAGGATCTGTTCAAGATTGCATACATTTGCCAGGTGTTGGCCCGCACATTTTGTCACAAGGGAATTTTGAACATGTTGTTTCCCTGCGACAAGAAAAAGGGACATTTTCACGTTATTTCCTTGTGATGAAAAAAACATAAAAACTGATGGCTTACATTTGCCACCTTGAATGAACCCTGATGTGAACGTGCATTCGCTACTTTCGCCAATGTTCACAAATGTGGGAGACATACTTTAGACAATTTAATATATGCTCATGCTCAAACCTTAGTTTTTTTGTACGTTATTACTGTTATTTTTTGAACCGTGACCTTTGTGAGGATAAGCGGATCGGAGAATGGATGAATGGATAGATGAAAAGTGCCATAAAATACTGTACATTTCAATCGATTTAATCATTGGGCGAACGTGATCCATTATATGTTTCCTTTTTCAGTCTCATCAGTTAAAAATACAAATTTATCAATTAAAAAAAAGTACGCAAATGATAAAATTGTGCACCTATTTACATAAGTAATGCCGTGGTCAGAAAGTTGAGCATTTCTAAAAAAGCGCTGACATTATACCGTTTTTGATGGTGAGGTATCCGCAGTACTTTATTCATACCAGTACACAGTGCAACCCTTGTGCTATATCAGTTTGAGACCATGTCCCTCATGCTACAGAATCTACAGAGGAGCACTGTGGATCTTGGGTGAATACTGCAGCACAAAAGAAGACATCCATAGTGTGATGACAGAAGTTCGCAGATCATTAGGAGAGGTACGCGTGTCCCATAATGTGTTGTGTAGGTCTCACAAAGTACATGACAAATATCTGACATGTTCTTTAATTACACAGATTCCTATAGTGGAAAATGAGATAAAGAAAGAGACAGGGGAGTTGAAGCCCGAGGACGAAGTAAGTGCTGCTCCAGCTCAGAAGCTGGTGACAGAGATGGGCACTTATGTGACACAGAGCGCCCTCAGCTCCTCCAGGCCTTCCAAAAAAGATGAGGATAGGTAAGACCCATCTTGGAAAATCTGTGCACATTATTTTGTCAGCCCACTCACATCTGTTCTTGCCCCTCAGGCCTCCACTAAGGGGCTTCTTGATGGATGGTGATTTCTATGTAGCTGCTTCTCTAGCCACCACCCTGACCAAAGTGGCTTTGCGCTACGTTGCTATTGTCCAAGACAAAAAGAAACAAAATGTAAGTTTATCTTGCATAATCTCTTGGGATGTCCTGAATCGAATACATGATTTTTCAACTGATCCGGTATCAGGTGAAAAGATTTTATTCATTTCCAAAACAGATCAAAAAGCTACAAAATAATTCAAATGTGCAGGTATCCGTGCCAAATACAACATAATAGCTATGTTTCATATTACACAATGTTATGTTTCTGTTAAACAAAAAAATGAGAGTATTTGTTTCGTTCACGACACTAACTGCTGCGCGTGCGCACACACACACACACACACACACACACACACGCGCACACACACTTCCCATGTAGACATCAGAAGACTGGCAGGTTTGACCTTATGAATTGTTTTCAGCGAGGGGCAAGTTGAAAGAGACTCCTTAAAAAGTCTGACTTACCTGTTATAAAGAAGCCTTCTCTAAATGGCATCGTCAAAGAATTGCGAGAGCGACAGACGGGTTCGTGAGAGGTGTGACATGTCCAAACATGTCATTTCAAATAGAGGTTTAGTGAGTATAAATTATTTGGTGTTCCCCACTGGTTGCATTTAACGAGGTCACAAGTCAGTAGTTCATAGATGGGAGAGGTCATGCACATACCCAAAAACTACATCGACTTGTGTGTGCGTGTGTTGCCTAAATAGCAGATCAGGACTCGGTATCGGCGGATACTTAAAGCCAAAGGCTCCGACTCGGACACAGGACATCCCTACTATTGTCATAAAACATAATACATGTCCATCTGACCTCACTTTCCTTCTTAGTCTTTTGTTGCAGAGGCCATGTTGATCATGGTCACCGTGCTGCACCTGGGCAAGTCCTCACTGCCTAAGAAACCAATTACAGACGACGATGTGGACCGAATTTCCCTGTGCCTCAAGGTCCTGTCAGAGTGCTCACCGCTCATGAATGACATCTTCAACAAGGAGTGCCGCAAATCCCTGTCACATATGCTGACTGTCCGATTGGAGGAGGAAAAGCTGTCACAGAAGGTTATGGCTCTTGACTCCAATTGGATGACAATTGAAGCATATGAATATTCTGATTCAGCCAAGCTATTGTATTCTCAGGTTATCGCATTGATCGGAACTGGACTGTTCAGATTCTTCGATGCTTTGTATCTTATCCGAGTAGGATTCATCAGTGTTTTCTTAAGCCACTCACTAAGCATTTATTTCCACCAACATTTATATTTGTCATCTACGTTTTTCAAAGGGTAGATGGCAGCATTGCATCGCTTTGGATTTTGAGATCAGCACAGCTTTTGAGTAGCAGCTAAAGATTAGGGGGTGAATCTCAGATTATCACATTGATTACAAGGGAGAGAAACGTCCGCAGTTCAAAGTCCAACGAATATTATGGACCTCATGCTCAGAGATGCAGAGTATGTCCATGTATGATATAAACGGAGTGTGTCGCCATTGTGAGAAAATATCATGAAATTATAGTGTGTAGGAGTGAATGGCAAAGGCCTTGTAAAAAAAAAAAGTCTATTTAGCTTGACCTGTTTCTTTTCCTAAAACTTGTTTTATCCAGTTTCGGTCAGAAACCATTTTATGGGGTGAAACCAAACCATGTTGTCTCACTGAAAAGAGTAGAAGAGAGTAGAAGCTCTAAGTACGCATTTTTTTCTGCTAAAAGAAGAGATTGTACTTTGGGTAGTTTCAGTGCTTACATTGTCAAAGAGCACAATTGTCTGTGGCTCTTTCAAGATCAGTCAGAATGTCGAAACGTGCTGGCAAAATTCACATTCTGTCTTTTTCTCCCATACCAGAAAGAGTCTGAGAAGCGTAACGTGACAGTGCAGGCAGACGACCCGATCTCCTTCATGCAGCTCACGGCCAAAAATGAGACGACCTCTAAGGAGGACCAGTTCCAGCTCAGTCTGTTGGCTGCTATGGGCAACACTCAAAGGAAAGAGGCTGCCGATCCGCTGGCCTCAAAACTCAACAAGGTAGCTATTCCTTGCTTCACAGGCATCAAGCCTCGACAAGATCAATAACAGCTTTCATCACGAATGGGCAACAATCTTTGTCTTTTTGACTGTACCCTTTTAGGTGACCCAGCTGACAGGTTTCTCAGACCCTGTGTACGCTGAAGCCTATGTCCATGTCAACCAGTATGACATTGTACTGGATGTGCTGGTGGTCAACCAAACCAGTGATACGCTCCAGAACTGCACTCTTGAGCTCGCTACTCTCGGTAAATTCTGTTCAAGTTGTCTTTGTTTTATTGCCTCATTCTCTTTTAACGGTCATTTTTCCACAGGTGATCTCAAGCTGGTTGAAAAGCCTTCCCCGCTTACTCTGGCTCCTCATGACTTTGCTAACATCAAGGCCAACGTCAAAGTGGCTTCGACTGAAAATGGCATCATCTTTGGCAACATAGGTAAGAAAACTGTACATTTCACCAGGACGTTATCTCGAGCTGAGTTTTTTTTTCTCCAAGAACCAGCTCAAAATATACTTGGCTCTCCTCAGTGTACTCCCTTAATGACCAACATTACAACACGATGGTGTAGTTTGTAAGGCTGTGCAAAAATCATGATTATTCAAATGGGAATTTGTGTGCGTGTGGAAAAGCCAACATTAAATTATTTTTGCATTTGGATCATAACGAATCTTGCTTGTGGTGTCACTTAAATGAGGGCGCTCAGGATGTGTGGCATAGGTTGTGCGCATGTGCTTTGTGGAGGCAAGAAAGTTGGCTCAAGCGATATACCCAGAAGTGGATGAGCATGTACGCTATGTTAATAGTTAGTTTGCCAACTAATGTTCAGCAGCAATGAAGCCCATCATGAAGCCTCATTCAACTTTTGTCCACATTGTGGAGCAGGATCCTGGTTAAAAGTAAGCCATTTCCAAAATCAAAAGTCAATTTAAATGCAGGAGCCACTAGCATTCAGTAGCTGGTGCTGTATCTTACAGTTTGGTCGATAAGTTTTCAAATAAGTCAATACAATCCAAAATATCAAAATCAATTCGGAATATGTTTTCAAATCACTGGCCTCTAACATTCCGGTACGATATGTAATTGTTATTCTTTTGTCCCCAGTGTATGATGTGTCTGGAGCGGCAAGCGACAGGAACTGTGTTGTCCTCAGTGACATCCACATTGACATCATGGACTACATCCAGCCGGCGTCGTGTACAGATGCTGAATTCAGACAGATGTGGGCTGAGTTTGAGTGGGAAAACAAGGTGAGCTTTTTCTGCGACGCTGCCATAAATGGCAGCCTTGCCAGTGATACGGTCTGTCTGGAGTGGTACTATTTGGCATTAGGAGAAGTTTTGTGTATAAGCCAATTAATAATTGTTTTTACTCCTGGTAGGTTACGGTGAACACAAACATCACTGATTTGAATGAATACCTCCAACATATCCTCAAGTCCACAAACATGAAATGCTTGACTCCAGAGAAGGTTTGTTTTTGCCAAAGTGAAAGCAAATCAATTATTTGTAATTCTTCCACTACATTAAGAGAACAGTTCAATGTTTGGACTGTGTTTTGTCCTCTTGTGTCATTTCGAAATAATCGATCTTATATGGCAGAAACATGCAAATACTATTGTAAAATATTTGTATATTTATATCCTATCCAATCAACCAGGCATTATCCGGCTTCTGTGGTTTCATGGCCGCCAACCTTTACGCCCGTTCCATCTTTGGCGAAGATGCCCTGGCTAATGTTAGCATTGAGAAGCCCATCCACCTGGGACCTGATGCACCTGTCAACGGACACATACGCATTAGAGCCAAAAGTCAGGTGGGTCACTGCTGATTCAGGATGAGTGTATCCACTATTAATTGTCTTGGAAATTGAACTATTAGTTTCACAATTAATGCTTAAGAATTAAGTGGTTTAATATCACCAAATAAGAAACAAAGTGAATTGCACGTGTACATCAAACAGCCTCATAGCTTTGCCTTATGAAAGTGAAAAGTCTGTGGGAACCCCCCCCCCCCCCCCCCCCCCCCCCGCTCCTTTTATCTTTAATGCTTGCAAAATCATATTAACAGGAACTACCTAAAGAGGGCAACTTTTCAGTTGAACTGTTTCATGAATCTGAATCTGTCCACGATGGTTTCTATTCTTTATACTCCCTGAGCCACACCTACGCCGGAGAGCAGCTCTCCCTAGCCCCTGTGACGATGTGTGACTCCACAGTCTTAGCTTGTTCCAACTACATATATATGACACGGCTTTCATACATACTGTAAGGTGCAGAGCCAGGAAAAAAAGGTCACAGTGACACAACGTCCTTGCTCATATCAACTATCTATTGTGCTAAAGAGGCCTAAAATAATTGCATCCTGCTGGTTTACTGCAAACACACAATTAAAAAAACACCATAGATGGCTAACGAAATCAGAATAGACGTCATGGTATAACCCTTTGAGCAACTGATATTTGAACACAAATGTTGCAGCAGCACACAAAGACAGATAATGTAAAAATTCTTATTCTTTGTTTGTTGTTTTTGTTTTCTCTTTCTCCTTTCTTCTTTCTACATACATTCTTGCTGCTGGAGGCTGTAAATTTCCCCAGTGTGGGACGAATAAAGGATATCTTATCCTCTATTACTGCAGCTTACTGTGTAGTTGAGACTGTATCTGTATACAGTAGACCCTGACATATTCACAGTTCGGCACCACCGGAGTCACCATAAATATACAGTATGTCTGTCTCCCCTCCATCCCCAACCCTCCCTTCTCTCCCTACCTCCTATCTCCTCCCACAGCTGTAAATCATGTTCCACCAGCAAATAGCTGATTAGTATTCAGTATGGGAGCGGACTGGGACACTTTCATTGCTGTCCGATGTGACATGTTTGGTAATTTCATTGTTAAGATGTGACAAGAATGGGTAAATCTATTAATGCCCTGTTGGTAAAAATATAAATAAATAAAACGCATCACAGAGGTTATGCACTGCAGAATATGCCACGTAATACCCATCGAATTATCATGATGCACATACTGTTACATTTTTCATCTTCTATTTAATTATTTATTTTTATGAGGGGTAAGACTAACAATTTGATTCAATATGGTACGGCTCAGTTCGAGACGGGGTGATGCAATGACTTTTGGGTCATATACCGTACATTTGAATGAACTCGTCCGTACTAAAAATGTACCATTTCCTTCCAAGAAATATCTTTCCAATAAAATACAATTCAATACGTATCTCTATATATTCCAAAGTAGAACGATTTGATTCAGTTTGATTCAATGCAATCACATCTTTTTAAATCAAAAAATGATTTTCGAGTTCAAACCATTTTTTTGTTACGCCCTTAATTATTGTAGATTTTATAAAGTGCAGCACTATCGACTGCTATTTTTTTTTTATTCCAAACACATTGCAGAAATTTTTGTTTGTGTTTTTATTTGTGGGGGGGGGGCTTAAAATTTTGATGGCATTTCAATTAATTATAGTGGGGAAAAAATAATTTAAGATAGGCATGTTTTGAGGTCACGGAAGAAGTTTGAAACTTATAAGTCGAGGCTTTGAAACTTGTAAGACTGTGCCATTCTAAATGCAAGTTCGGAGGTTACCAACTGAATATTGTCTTGCAATAAATCATCTTCATCTGTTCAACAGGGGATGGCCTTGAGCTTGGGCGACAAGATCAACCTCTCTCAAAAGAAGGCGACTCTCTGAGTGCAGCTTGACCCTTCTGACTTGATAAAAGTCAGCCACTCTCCTATGTATCATTCTTTCTGCTCCCTTGCATCGCTGCACATTTACAATTCTGGATAGTCAGTTGGCTTCTGTGCTGTTTTTTTTTTAAATTAAATCACTTATCCCTGATAACCGCTCATTCCTGGTTCATTTTGAATAAATGTCCATCGAATGATCCACTTAAGATGTATGCACTTGTTCATTCATTGATATGCTTAATGATTGCCTCAGGATTAAATACAATTTGTATTTTTCAAATATCATGCACAAAATTGTTTGAAAGACCGACCACAAAGAAATTAAGTTAGATGATACTGCATTCAGTACTTTATTTTCCTCATATATTGGATTTTGAATTGACTACAGAGAAGCGGGCGTCTTATTAGCTCAGGACTTTTTATTTAATAATGACTTTATTTGTCAAATTTGATCGTGTGTAATCTTTCAGTTTCTCAGAATATTGAAAAAGTAGATAAAATGCAGGAAAGGGAAAATATATTACATATGTTTTATACAGTATATTCCTGCTGCCTCGGTTACAAGCTGAAGGATGATTGCCAAATTTCATAACGTTGAGCCACTTTTCCTTCAGAATGTATGTGAAGCTGTCATGCATCACAACGGTTATTGCAATCATCTAGTCGAGAAGCACAACCTGTTTTTTCCCCCCACAAAGTGTCTACTTTGGGTGTGGTATTTATTAATCACATGGATAATTGAGTGGGGAACCTTGTGTACTAGATGAAATTTGAGTGATTTCTCTTGCATTTGGTATCATTTTAAAACTTGGAATAACAGGCCACTTATCTATTTACAGCATACCATCGTCACAAATCAAATCCATGTGACTTGCAACCAAACCAATGAAATTTCAGGGTGCAACATTTGAAGGGAAAAAAAGTACTTTGACGGTGGGGACAATGCGGCTGAAGTTCCAGTCATTCTTTGTACGACGATCACATGACCTTGATTATTTTAGGCATTCATGATAAACCGTGAATTAAGTCATGCATTAACACAAAATGGTACATTATTCAACCAATATATGATGATTTGAAAGAGGCGTGATCAGTCTCAAGTGAAGGGACTCCCACATGAAGCCGTGGAACTACAGCCTGTAATTGGAATTCCTCACATGCCTCATGTGTTGCACAGTATGAGGCTGATGTGGAACTTCTCCTGTCAGTGCCCCTAAATCCACAGTGACAACATGAAATACAGATCTCATATCCTAGTCACAAACCTGCAAGAAAGTCTGTCATTTCTGTTACCGCAAAATAACTAGCTTGGACTGAAATGATCTGCGTTCACCTCAAGGCTTCACACGGCGGTTTCGGAGTCTAGTGACACTAGATGGCGTCACCGTCCTCAGTGGACACACGATGCAGACGTCCTCAAGTTTGCCGCATTTATCAAATTGGCATTGTTGACATGCCTGAGAAGACAGATGTCCTGTAAACTTCAGTGATGTATAAATGATTTGTATAAATGATAAACAGTAAGGGGGCAGCGGTGAGGAATCCGACAATGCATTCATTAACGAAACGATTGAAAACGAGAGTGAGCTAACTCGTGTCATGTTTAAAGTTTAGTATATTTTTCAATTATTTTGACGTTCCAGTCTATACATTTTGTTTATGCTTAAATGAGTTGGATCCGTACTTTTACTAGTGTCGGTGATTTTATAGTGAAGTAAATTGTAAAGGCTGTGCTTTTTAACTTTTACTTAAGGAGTTGAAATACTTTTACCAGGTCATTTTTACATGATGATCTTATCTTGTACTTGAGTGTGGTGTGATTGCTCTTGCCGCCTCTGCTCACTGCAATTTCTGTTGTTTTTGTATTTAGAGAGATTTCAAAATATGTACAGTACGTTTTGACGTTTGCTTGAGAAAATTGGTTAAATCGGGACTTTTATCAGAGTCATCCCCCACCCCCCAAAGAATCAAGTGTGCAGGCTGCTATTTGTCGATAACTTATGTGAGTGCGTGACATGAGTCTCAGGTGAGTACAAGTCTGCGGGAGTGCACGAGCTTGCGCGTGGGCTATGTGCGTTGGGGCAATTATATGCAGGTGGGGAGCCCCCTTCGACAAACGCGGGTACTGCATCCTCTGACGATCACTTCTCCGGTCTCTACATCTTGTTGAACGTCGCAGGCTGAGACAGGCAGTCAGGCACTGTGCTCCAGTTTCAAACGCGGTCACACGTATGGACCGGCGCCCGTAGCTACCTTCCGGACTCCTCCGTGCTCCTTCTCGCCACCGACGAGCCGGTTTCGGCATCTTCCTGTGGGGACTGCCTCTTTCTCTCTCTCCAGACTGCGTAAGGCCTCTCTGGTTGAAGAGGAGAAAAGTGGGGCTTGGTGTGGCGAAGGCGGTGGCGACTAAGTGTCCTCGATGGCAGGCTGGAAGGACGGCTCGGTGCAGGAGAAGTACCGGCTGGTCGTGGTCGGAGGCGGCGGGGTGGGCAAGTCGGCCCTGACGATCCAGTTTATTCAGGTCAGTGAGGCTGCACTCCCTCCCTCTTTGGGTGCCCACAACACGGAGAGAGGCCGTAGGGAGACCCGTGAAGCGGGCACCGGCGGGCTGTTTTCTTCGCCGCTACTTTGCAGAGGCCTGCAGCAACTTAGCCAGGGTTTGTTTGTTTGGAGAGATTCGAACGCTTTATTTTTGATCTTTTTCGAAGCATGGCTGTCATATCCAATGCGTCGACGCCTGGTACATCCCCGACTACTTTGCACTTCGTTAGTTAGAAAAAAGGGGAAGTTGACTTGAAGCAGAGCTAGTAAAAGTACTCACGCTGTACTTAAGTACGAGTACAGATACCTGTTGGGGGGCGGGGGGCACTGTTAAATGTTTAAGTACTGATTCAACTCCAGTACGTGAATATAAAAGTTTTTACTCAGAAAAAATGCATTTACTCAGAGAAAAAAAAAACATCAACCTCTGGGCACAGATTACAAATTTAATTTATTCTGTGCAATGAACTTTCCCAATGGAAATGATATGAAATGCATTAATCCTTCTCAGGTCCTCCTCCTAAATACCATAATTTTTCATACAAAATCAGTTTTAATAAATTAACACAATTCAGAAACCCGCTTAACTTGCATAGTGCTTGTAGTGAAAAGTAAAAAAATATATACTGGACACACTGTCACAACGTGTTGCCATTCCACTGTATACGTTTGTGAGCTGTCTTACAAAATGTGCAAATTTAGCTCACAATAACAACTGAAAAATACTATACCTGAATCATTTTCCAGATTAGACTGCTATGTTAAAATAAGCTTGAGAATGGATGAGGAAATTCTTACTTCTCTGAATCTGTTGCTGTCATTGTTCATGCTAACTGGCTCACCTTCCTCCATGTCGATTTTACCTCATCCTATTTATGTCTTTTTTGTTTGATGTAGTCATTCCCCCAAGTTGAAAAAGTAACAAGCTTATTCCGACAAAGTACAAATATATGTAGGGAGTACAAGTATAGAGTTGTCAGACAAATGAATACTCCAAGAATACAAGATACTGGACTAGTCTAATTAAATGCACCATATTCATACTTTGTTATCCGTATTTGTACCTCACACCACTGTTTTTAAGAGCTTACGCTTCATCCTCAAGTCGAGATGAATTTACGTCTCTGCTTTCAAGCTACAGTCTGGGTGAACCAACAACACTTAAAGGCAGAGGAAAAGTTGCCCGATAGTTGCCTTTTGGCCCACCCCCCTTGCCACAAGGAGAACATCATGGCACCAGCCAGAGAGAAGAAAACGGTTCACAGCTAAATCACATGAGAAATATGCTCAAACACACAGGCGGGGCCAATTTGTCTTGCTTGACTGATTGCAAGTAAGCAGGCAGCAGCACAAAGTGTCCATAAAAAGATGATTAACTTTCGAGTTCAGGTGACTTCCACAAAATGCAAGATGGTGTGAGCTCCCTTTTTTTCCTGGAGACCACCCACCTCTCCAACAATAATAGACAAAGAACTTAACACACAGTACTTACTAAATGTCACATTTGTGTTAAAGACAAAGCACCATGCTGGTTGCATTCCGACACTTTGCAGACTTAGTGGCGTTGTTCGACCTTCCTGGCCCTCATCATGGCTGTTTGATTTCCGCCACCATTCACAAAAACACGCATGCACATAATATGACAAACTTTGCCCATCGTGTGTGTGTGTGTGTGTGTGTGTTCCTTTAGTTAGTGCTGCGGCACTGATGCCTGCTTCCAAGAGACGAGACTGCAGGCAGCTGCATGTCTCCACACTGTCAGACAATGGTGGGCTGGCACACGTGTCAGAGCGGGGGTAAAAAGCTTCTGGTGAATTTATGTTGGTTGGTGTGAGGGGGAGTTGTGTCTAATGAGGGTTCAAAAAGCTCATTAACTACATACCAAGTAAAAAGGGCTCAGATAGCTGTGGCCCAGATTCTTGCCGGAGCCCACTGACCCTGCCGCCCCACACATGGGGAGCTTTTAAAAAAACTTTAAAGGTTTGCACATGCTAATTGTAATCACCCTATGTTGTTATTCAGCAGGGTGAACACATGCTGGAGGTATCTAATGGTGAAAATGGTATTTTTCAAAGTAACGTCAAAGCAAACTATCTGCCTCAAAGCTTGGCAGTCGTCATCATTACACGCATACTAACGTTGTAATACAGACTCACACACCACTCCATGTCGAAATACGGTGCCGTCATGTTAATGAACCAAGAGAAAAGAATCAGTTAACTGTCCAAAATGTTGCTGTATAACAGAACTAGCAGATTACAACGGCACGTCTATGATCGCCAATACAAGGTAACAAAATAAACACAAAATACTTTTTACACAAGCTGCTATGGCCACAATTAACATGCAGGTGCTCACTAAAGACGCAGACTGGCTAACAGGGAGCTTTTTAACAGCCAATCGCTATTCTCAGTTCAAAATAGCCAACCCTACACTCAAATTCGCTGACACCCACATCACTCACCACACACACTTAAGTCAGAAAAATAGTGTGTAACGTGATGACTGTGACACCAAGTGGACAAAAATATTACCTGGACCTCATAGGTACGTACATTTTGTTGTTCAATTCTCATTTGAAGAAACAAATTCAACAATTTGTAGTTGCTTGCAATTGTCACAAGATGTTGACAAAACACTACTTTTCTATTAGACCGAACATGAGTGAAAGGAACTCCTCCCCTGACTTTAACATAGTTCCTTGGCAGCAAGGCACATGCTCATTCATGTGCATGTCTGTGTGTGTATACGTGTGTCTGTGTGTGTGTGTGTGAGAGAGAGAGAGAGGGAGAATTGAAAATAAGCGGGGAACACCTTATTTTGGTCGCCTTAGATTTTATTCAACATTTCGGCCAAGAATATATATTCAGGAAGTTTGTGTAAAACAATTGCAACTTCATGGTGTCTTGATTTTGACAAGAATATTGAGACGGTGCTGTGATGGACAATAGAATCCATTCAATTTAATTTGTGAGCTTTTGTATTTACTGTGCCTCCACTGTAGTTTCGTGCAACTCTTCAAAAGCAATGTTTTCATTTCAAACTAGGTGGGGCGTTTGACTTGAGTTGTAACAGTGCATCAAAATATTGTAGTCATATCATGCAATTATTAAATGCAATCGCTTATCAGGTCAGGACATTAAAAACAAGTCCTGACACTATTCCTCAGAGATTGCTCTCATGATATAATTTGAGAAGGAAATCAGAGTATGACTGCCATGAGATTTGAATCCCAGTTTGTGTTTGGGATCAGTTCATTTGCTCTCATGCTCCTCTGGCGTAAACGACGCTGTAAAATTGAGCGATGAGGATATGTTGACAGCATTAGGAATCCTACAACCTCTTCCGAGCTCTCCTGCCAGGGGAGAAGACCAAACGGCTGCTCGGGAAGTCGAGGCTTTCCCCAATAACTGTGCACAGAGTTTGGGTGGGATGTGGGAGGGGGCCTGGGCCAGTCTGGGTGTGATGACGTTAATGGTCATGGACCATGTGGAATTTGGCCCTTTTGCAAAGGAAGTCACTCAACTGTTGCTGCACGTACACGTAGGGCCTCTCTGATTTGGGTGGAAAAATTTGACCTGCTTCCTGAATCAGTGGAACTTGGGTGTGTGTGGGTATGAGTGTCAGAATCTTGGCAGAGTGTTGATTGTTTTGCCAAAAATATGTAGTATGTAACAGACATTCAGTATTAATTTTCATGACTTCTTGTCTTCCCTTCAAAATGAACACAGAGAGAGAATGTGACAATATTGACATCTCTCAATATCATATTCTTTCATGTAAAGTGACCTCGACTGGCAGACGACATCACTCGGCGCACTTGAACAATTGAATGATAGATAGTAAGGCTGAACAATTCATCACAATCGCATTGTAGTAGAATTCAATTTTCACATCGCAGAGACTGCAATTTGGGGCCAGGACGACATCGTTGTGTCCGAAAGGTATATTTATTTATTTATTTATTAAAAACTCAATTCCATTAATTTTCAAAATCTTTCGGTCCTAATAAAAAGATACATAGATTTCCTCATTAAAATGAACGGTAATGCCGTGAATCCGTTCCAGCACTGTTGTGCTCTTTCGGTGTGTGCACCTTGGCCACTAAGGTGCAGAATAATATGGACATGCAAACAGATGAAGAATTTCACAACTAAGTGAATCGATCATCTGCAGTAATAATGTTAGTTGTTTTTCACTGACCATTCAAAAAAAATTACATGAGGACAAGCGGTGGGGAAACATGCATGCTCGGATGCATATACTGTACTGTCTGTCTACGTGTGGCTGCACCGTTTTTGTTCGAAAATCTCTTGATTAAAGGGTTCAATTTAGATGCTGGTTTTGTTAGCAGTGTGTGCCATTTTGATTGTGTGTTAGCATGAAGGTAGAAGACTTTCTGTAGGCAAAGTTATTGTGGTTGTTTTAAATACATGTGTCATCCAGTTTATTATATGTTTGGTTGGACAATAAATTTAAACTGTTAGTCGCAAAAAGGAGGTTGGTATTTTTTTTATGTTTTGAGTTTTTGACCTTCTGCATTGACTTGAATTCACTGCTGCCATCTAGTGTTCCTATCGGCAAATACTGTATTTGCTCGCAAGTCAAAGCAAAATGTCTAAGCAACTGCTCGTTTTTTGAAAAATGCATAGTTCTAGTCATTTGTAAGTGAAAGTACCACAATTATATAAACATGTATTTAAAATTAATAAATAGTTAAAATAAAATCTTGATATTAGATTTAATAACTATATTTGACTATATATTCAGTTTGTTATGACATACAGTGTTATAGTATGAGCCATATTAAAAGTAAATAATCTTCATTTTTGACTGACAGTCAAGAAAATAATTATCATGTTTGTAATTTGCAGTGGTAGCTTTGACAAGATTTCAACCATGTACAGTTTCACGGACACCTGAAATTGGGAACTGATGCACAATTAAATACAATGCCAAAGGAACTCTTCAATGTGCAGCTTAAGTAAATTTAGCAGTGGAACAAATATAATAAGTCCGGATCTTGATCTAATATCTCAATGTGATATAATAAGTAAACAAGATTACGAATAATTTTAGAGTGCTTGAATACCACGCCCCAGCCAGTCAAAGGAAGAAAAAAAAGAGAGTGCTGAGGAAGGGATTTGGGGGCGACTTAGTGTATAAAAGAGTATGTCGCTTGAAGATATAGAGTGGTGAGTCCTGTTGGCCATCCGGACACCAAGCAGAGATAGCAGTGAGATGACACATCATTGAGTCATATGACAAACGTGGAGCACAATGTTGTTCAATGCAACGCCTTTGAGGGAGGACGGCTCTATATACGGGAAAGCGTGACTCACATCGGAGACTGTATGTGGGGTAGTGTGTGTGTGTCACATGGTTGATTTTTGCGAAGAAATGTTACAACTGGATGTTGTTTGATCTGGTTCAGGCACGTCATTTTTGGAGACGCCAGCTGGATTTATATTTCACATGCCTGTGTGCCGCTCTCTGAGGCGCTCATACTTCACGCGTCGTGTATTTTCAAATATTTTCATTTATTCTCTTGTTAAATTGTCTGTATCTTCCAGGCTCTGTGCTGTTATTATTGATGTACATTGTCAAACGCAACCAATTCAAAAATACAATAAATACAAAATAAACATTCATACATGAATGCCACAACTGACGCCCAGGCTGTTAGTCAATAACCAACTGATAACCTGACATGATGGTAGAACGTGTAGATGGTGACGTCAAGTGGATAACTATCAAACCTGTACCTCATAGGCACATTTCTTCGTTTAAAAGGCATTCAACACTTTTCATCATATTGTGTGTTGTATGCGCGAATACTCTCAACACAGAGCGCCACACACGCATACCAACACAATGACGAGCAGACACATCCAAGGTATGTGCCGATGTTTACTGAGTGTTTCTGAAGACGACATGTAATATTGCGACGTCGACAAGAAAAGACTTGCTAAAGAAAATACTTCCTGCCAACCAGGGAACCGGGTCGGGCCTGTTTTATTTACTGGTGCTTCCATTTCCCGCTGCTTCCTTGTTCATCAGTCAGGGTGCTGCTTTGATTGGCTGCATTCCGTTCACGTCACAGTTCACAGAGTCAAATGCCTCGAGACTAGTCGGCCTTCGCCACACACATGAAGATTTTTGGTCGTACATGTATATGCTGAACACGTTTCATCTTTAATAATGTCGGCCTGACCCGTTTCCACTTTTAACGCACCTCAGGCCAAAAGATAGTCTTATAAGACATGTTAAAGCGGACCTTTGGTGTTCTTGGGTGGGATGGGGCAAAATCAGGACAAAAACAGTCCGAATGTCTTTATGTATATACCCAGCCTTAGAGGCTATTTATAGGCATTGCTGTGGCTTTTTCAGCAATCACCAGTTTAACATGGCATCCACTTGGTAAAATGAGTTTGTGTCTGTAATTTGTATCGCTCAGATTGTAGTGAGCTGTGAGATATTTTTCCATCTTGCTGTAAGTTCTCTTCCTGGTTCTAAATTCTGCGAATGTCTCCATTGTGAGACATAAAGGTTTTTCTTCTTCTAAGGTTAGCATCGGTGACACCTTTCTGTCGTCACAGTGCAAAAAGTACTGCAGAGAAAAAGGGAAAATACATTTTCTCCCTGAGCTCAAGTGACCTGTGATGGCAGCAAATCTCATGAGAATCACATGAACTTATTTGACTTTTGAGGCTTATTTTTCCAGGAAATGTTGGTTGAACTCTTAAATTGTACCACAGTGGAATTCAAATTTGGAGTTTCCACTGTAATTTGTTATGTATAAGGATTATGTTCTTCTCCCTTGGAGACAGAAAACACAATTATGATCCTAGCTGTTCACTCCATGACTATAAATTATTTTCAGAGGAATGTTGCCCTCGAAAGGAGTTGAAAGGAGATCAATAATAATGACAGCCCTCATTGGGCATGCCGAGACACGGTGAAAGCATGATACAGAGAAACATTTCATGTGAAACTACCCCACAAGGGACCATTAAAAAAAGGTTTTGTAGCCTTTCTAGCCCAGTGATACTGTCACATGCCCTACTGCTGTGTGCTAGAAAGCCCGCTTATCTATTCTCATCACAATTGGCTCATCGACAGTAAGGCAGTAACATTTCTTTGTTGGAGCAGACTGAACCACGACAAGACGCCGTTTTGAACTGTTCATAATTCCCTCCACCAAACTCTCCCAAACACTTGTGGGAAAGCGTGTTAGGGGCTGGTGGAGCCAAGGTTGAACTTTTTAGCCATAATTCTTAAAGATATGTTTTGAACAAACACACCACTCTTAACCCCCCAATAAACACCATGTACACTGTTGCTACAGTGAAACATATTGGTGGCAGTCTCATGCTTTGGGGCTGTGTGTGTGTTTTTTTCCAGCTGGAAAAGTTTGAAATATAGCAGTCAGTATTAGCATGCAAGCTATAGGCTTCTCCATCCATTTTTCGATCCGTTTAACCTCCCAAGGGTCGCGGGGGTTGCTGGAGCCTGTCCCAGCTGCCTTTGGGCAGTAGGCGGGGGACAACATCCTGAACCGGTTGCCAGCCATTTGCAGAGCACACAGAGACGAACAACCATCCGTGCACACACTCGCACCAAGGGACAATTTAGAGTGGTCAATCAGCCTGCCTTGCATGTTTTTGGAATGTGGGAGGAAACCGGGGTACCCGGAGAAAACCCATGCAGGCCCGGAGAGAACATGCAAACTCCACACAGGGAGGCCGGAGCTGGAATTGAACCCGGTACCTCTGCGCTGTGAGGTCGATGCGCTAACGACTTGACCGACCAGGCCACCCTATAGGCTTCTCCAAAAAAAGCTCTCTCTGAGAACTACTGAATTCAATTTTGGATTAATCAGAGACACATCATTTAGTGGCAGGTGTGTACAGACTCCCATTTAACACGCACTTCAATGTGTTTGGTTCACCGGAAAAACGGCCACATGTACAGCTGTGCATTATATCGGTTGTTTATTTTTACTTCCCCTCTTGTAAATGTATATACTTTTTCAATTGCGTTGTACATAAATGGTGGAAAATGTTTAGAAATGATTTGTGGTGTGGTTTTATTTATTTATTTTATTTTTTATATTAAAAGCCTGCCACTAGACAGAGATGGAAACTATTCACTCTAAGGAGGACTTTCTGACATCAAATATCCCTAAGGCTGGACAATTCTTAGGAACATCTGGGGAAAAATGTGCCTCTAAATCGTCACACAAAACTGAACTGCCGTACATTCACACATTGCACTTTTTTTTCTTTCTTTTAAATCACTTTGGCTACATGTTTTCCAAGTCTTAAGTCTCTTAAGAGAAGCTGCTTTCGTTCAACTTCTAATGTGCAATTATACTGAAATTGTTATCAAAGTGAAGGCGAATGTTAGATTGTTTTTATGTTAATATAGATGTTCACTTGCAAAAAATGTATACTTGTATGACAGTTAAGAATATGAAGTGTCTTTACTGTAACAATAACAGTGTTATGTATTTTTGTCTTTTTTTTTGCTGCACACAAGCTTACTCACGCTACCCTGATTGTGTTGCACTCTAATTAATGTTTAAACCATCTCGGTAACAATACATTGATTCAGTTTAAAAAATGATGAGGTCGGGAACTAGATAATACATCCAGTGAATGTACTTGTGAAACAATATTCGTGTGCCAAAAAGCCATGTCCAATAACATCATCCAGCATTAGTGTTTCAATATGTCAGCTGGTCCACAAGTATAATAACTACAGACTTAGGCAATCTAGTGAAAAAAAAAATCCAGCCATGACAGCCTCTTATTTTTGCGGGTTCAAACAACTGCAATCATTGTGAATGATCAATGACCTCAATTATAATTGCCCAATTCCCCATTGATTGCAGTATTCTGTTTCAGGCTCAGTTGAATACTGCTGTAGATCTGATCCGGATGGTTTCAGTCTGGTGCCATGCATCATGTAGTGTGTTGATGCTTGCTGGATATTAAGCTGCTATAGCGTTGCATCTGATGATCTGAAAGTACTGAGCAGAGCTCATTTATCAATTTCGTTTGAATGAGCGCCAGTACCGACCGGCTCTGATGGATGTTACCCAAAGTTGTCAGGTTCTGTGAATATTTTATTGCATACTCCATAATTTGGAAGTTGTTCTGGTGGTGTTTTTGGAGTCCTTAAATACATAAGAACATTCCTTTCATTGCGGTAATGTACTTCAACCTGGAAAAATGCCTTGCAGCAAACCAAAGGAATGCATACAGTAAACTAGGGGTGTCAAACTAATTTTTGTCATGGGCCTGATTTTAGTTACAGTTTCCCTTGGAGGGCCGTTATGACTGAAATCACATAAAGAAGTCAAGAATAACGGTTTATTCGCCTATTGTTGAAGTTACTGTAATGAGGGGTTTGGCAACAATACAATACAATACAATACAATACATTCTGATTTATATAGCGCTTTCACAACAGCGGCAGCTGTAACAAAGCGCTTTACAAAACAGTTAACATAAAGTAAAATAATAAACACAACACACAACATAAAACACAAACAGTCGTGCAGTCCTAACCACTTTTCCGTCACACGCTTTGTTGTTTGAAGCGGTTTGAGATGAAAGAGGAGAGAATCAAAGTGTCCTTTAACCAGTGGATCAGAGACGTCATGCTCAAAATGAGCACACGTCGGCTACAAGCTAAGTTTCAAAGTCAACAAGAAGCTGTAGCATCCATTGACGAAAAAAGAGATTGGTTCACTTCTCCTGTCCCATGGAAATCCACTTCAATTCCAAGCGGCGACTCACGGTTCCAAATACGCATCGGTGCTCTTCGCCAACGCTCCTCTCTCCTCATCCTCAACTTCAGCGGCCATCCATCCAGCCGCACCGACGCCAACTGTCCAACAGCGCTGACATAGCCACTGAACAAATCGGGGTTGTGAAAAATGCTGCCCATTACTGGCGCAAAAAACACAAGCGCCCCAGGTCTGTCCAGCACCGACAGTCAATGGCGCCGACATTCGTCCCAATCAAAATCTGTGCTGGTACAGGCGTGCTGCCGAGAAGGCGCAACCACCAAGCACAGATACTGCTCCTTTGACGAATGTCGTGGCCAAAAAGCGCTGAAAACAGTCCATATCAGGTCCACACGATCAAACAACAAACAACATGTGACAAAACAAAAGACAAAAACAGCAAAAAAGAACAAAAAAGCAAGGCTCTTGAAGAGCACTTGCCGAAGGCTGCCTACTCGGGCGCCATCTTGGAAAAAAAAAAAAAAAAAAAAAAAAAAAACAAGAAAATTCTTACATTATCGCTCTTATGTATTACATATGAGAATTTGAAATTTTGTTAGAGATTTTAGCAAACATCATGAAAGTTGACATCTTTGATTTGCTTTCGCGGGCCATAGAAAATGATATGGCGGCCAGATCTGGCCCGCGGGCTCTGAGTTTGAAACCTATGCACTAAAGGGAGTTCAGGATCAGTAAAGACACTCCCAGCCATCTGGTAACGCTCAAGAGACTAACTGGTTGCTCCTTTTCCTGCAAGATTATGAGAAACTAATGAGTATCCCGCGAGGAATGCCACTCTGAAAATGCTGCAATGCAAACACACTTGTATCATTCAAAATATAGTCTATGGCCGCACCATTGGGTACACTTGTAGAGACAATTAAAAATCGACTGTTTTTGTATTTGTAGACTTTCTGTACGAGTTTAGAATAGCATCAGATCGTACATCTTCATAGAAGTTGACCTCTCTCATCTGCCAGAATTTGAAAATTAGTTCCCGGGGAAATTAAGGATCTGTACTGTAATGTATCCTTTTCTACAAAGATTGAGTATGATACACTAGCTTTAAATTATAATATTATCCAATTAAATAAAAACCGAAGTATGTGCCGTACTACATTTCAATATTACAAATCTATCTTTTTTTTAAGTGAATATGGTATTTTTAATGTGAGTAAGAAACACTGTTTATTAGGGATGGGGGAGTACCTATACCAGATACCTGGAAAACCTGACATTGAATACGTTTTCCTTGTAAGACGTTGGTGCTGCACTACGGCCGTTTGACACATTGCGCTGAATCATCATGTGTGTCAGAAAGACAAAAATGTCTTTGTTCACAATTATCTCTTTGTGTTAAATGACATTACCATTGGTACTAGTCGTACCAGTGATTACTCACAGCTCGTCACGAGTGACTACCTCTATTGGTATCGGTCTGGAAAGAAAGTGGCATTGAACACACACCGACTGTTTATACAGTGGATGTGTAGATATAATCAAGTTTAGTGGAAAGATTTGTATTTCAATATATCAATCATTTGTGGGATTGCTATACATGTTATCATCCGCCACAGAGCATAATATTGCATCAACCCTTAATTCCAACATTATCAGTCAACACCAAAAGGTTTCACACATTGTTTAAACTGGTAGTGCTCCGCAGTGTACCGCTGCTACCTTGTTTTCCGGTCACTGAGTCTCACATAGTCAGGCAGACGGATGAGGCGGCGAGCTGCTTTGTGTTGTTTTGGCAATTGTTCTGTGTTCACACATCTGTCTGTTTCAGAATAACTGGCAACAGTATCGGGTCTCACATCTCACAGTCTTTGCACGGTCGCGACAACTCTGGCGATGGGAAAATGACATGTTGCTTATTTTAGCTTCTCACCCCCACCAATTTCAAAATGGAACGCTCAAAGTCTATGCACAGGCTTCTCATACCGAAAGCCTACAGGATAGTTAATCAGTGATTCTAAGGAGCCTTTCACACCTACATGTTTCTTTCTCTAGTCCAAATCACTCGTTGTATTTGGTTGATTTGGGTTTTCCCCCAGCTCAATTCCTTTTTAGACGATAAAGTGTCCAAGCGAACCAATATGCATCAGAATAAGGCATGCAACATTACCGTCTTCCATTACACCAGTCCACCAAATTTTTGGAATCAGAGATGCAAGTAAACTTTTATAGATTTCATTTTTGCCACTTATTCAGAATCTGCCCATGTATTTTCTCCTGTGCATCAGGTTTTCACCAATATACTAAAAATAATCCATCCGTCCAAGCCGCTTATTCTCAGGAGGGTCGCGGGCGTGCTGGAGCCCATCCCTGCTGTCTTCGTCGTGTTGCATCCTGAAGGGTTTGCCAGACAATCGCAGGGTACACGCAAACAAATAACCAGTCACACTCACTGTCACACCTAGGGACAATATAAATGTCCACTTCACCTACAATGCTAGTCTTTGGAATGTAGGAGCAAACCGGAGAACCCTAAGAAGACCCCGGCAGACACGGGTAGAACATGCAAACGCCACACAGGAAAACGCTTGGCCAATACAAAAGGCGGCACGGCGATTAATATTTTAACATACAGTCAAACCTCGGTTTTCGAACGTCTCCGTTATCGACCGAATCGGATTTCGACCAAACTGAGCAAACGCGAATACGCCACTCCACTCCGCTCGGCTTCCTTACACGAGGAAGTGAAGTTTCCTCGTGTAGCATTCATTGTGAGCAGACGTGTTTGTGATGATTTACGCATATCTGACTGTTTTTTTTTGTTATTTCTGCAAAGTGTATTAGCCCCTAATCTTGGGCTAATAAAATAGTTTCGGATTTCAAACAAATCGCTTTTCGAACAGCCTTCTGGAACGAATTATGGTCGAAAACCAAGGTATGACTGTAGTTAGTTAAGCGGCTCAGATAATGGATGGATAGAAATAACAAAATCTGGCTAAGATAGGACAGTTGACCTATGACTTTTCTTGTCTTGTCTCTGAATAATTTTCTTTCATTTGAAAGAATATCAAAGCTGAGCTCATGGACAGAAAAGCATCAATGTGGCAATGATGTCATTGCTCTACCAGAAGATAACACTAAGCACCCTATCTGATTGTTCTGATGTCATCCTCAAGACTACTCACAGCCCCTTTGGCAGGCGTATTTTCTTAGCTGATGATTTATTAACTAGGGATGGGCAGAATGAAATGGATTATGGGTAAATTTTTGTGTCTTCAAGCAAAAAAGACAAAGTTAATTGCAGTATTCATTTTCTCATCAAAATAGTTCATCATTACTGTTAATTGTCCATGGGTGTGAATGTGTGAATGGTTGTTTGTCTGGATGTGTCCTTTCATTGGCCCTCACCCAAGTCGGAATAGGTTCCAGCACACCTGCGACAGTTACGAGGAGGATTAAAAGTATATAAAATGAATGGAGGGATAATATTTCAATTTCAAGACATTTATAATTGTGGTACTTTTCATATATCATGTGGGGGGATGATTTGGGGAGGATTGTTGCCTGAATTGTCATCTTGGTTCAATGTGAGGAGTCTTTGAGATGTACTCAGAGAAATGCTGTATCTACAAGACAGAGTGAAACATGAAAGTAACTTGAGCTTTGAAAGTTTTTTTTTTGGTAAGGCATCGGTGCTTGTTGCCGATGTCTGGTGTTGGGCTGGCTGCCAGACAGCTGGTGGACATTTGGTGTTGTCTCACGCAGGAAGTGTCCAAGTGGACTATGGGACACCTGCTGTCCATCAGGGGGGCCTGGGAGCAAGCAGACCCTGAGCAGGTGATAGTACTGCGTGACTCCTTTTCCAAATATGCTATTGATAAAGGCCACAAGTAGTCGAGGTCATTTAGGGAAATACAGTAATAAGAAAACAACTCTGGCATATTAAAAAAAAAAAAAACAGAGGAAGACTCATTTGTTGCTGAAATTTTCTGTCATATTCATCGTTGCTTGCCTTATCCCACTGATAGGCAAACTCTGTGTGTGGCACTACTGCATACATAAATATTTGAGTTGGCTGGAGTCACTAAAACAGCTGTCGCGTGACTGTTACCCTGATCTAAAAGGTGCAGCAACTGCATACGCTTGTGTGTCCTCAGCAACAGCTGGTGCCGGAAAACACAAGGTAAAACTGAACGATTGGCACGCGCCAGTGCACGTTAACTAAACAGCTGTTTAACCTTTTGTCTGGTATGCCAAACCAAAACAGTTCTCTTGTAGCCAGGCTGCTGGTGGTACGAGTTCAAGCCATTGGCTGCTCGCTATGCATGCACGGGTTACAGTCATCATGCTCACAGGTTGATTGTCAGACGTCTCAGTTTTGGGCAACAAGAAGAAATTGTTCTCATCTCTCCCGTCCTTGTTTTCCAAATTTCCACCAATCACACATTGATAAAATGGTCAACAAATTTCTATTTATGACGCCCATGTAAAAATATAATTCAGTTACAGCAGGCAAAAAAAAAAAAAAAAAAGCCTGACTCACGATTGTTCCTCCTTCTGCTCTGAGTCCAAGTTAACACAGATTGCTCTTATTTTGGTTCTGAAAGTGGAAATGTGATTTTTCTGCTGCCGCTCAGCAGAGGTTCGGATCTATTTTAATGGTATGCAGGACAGGCGCCACCCGAAAAGTCTGAAAAATCATTTCCTTTTTGCATTATCACAGGCTGCTTTTCAATAAACATCCTAATACTATCTGTAGAGCTGGACGATATGGTAATATACATGATATTAATATATTGGCCCTCAGAAATGAGCGATTTAGTTTATGTTCTTGTCCGTTCGTACATTCTTATGATCTTTTATGTCTAAATATTTAGACACCCCTGTTCTGGAGCGTGCCATCAAAAGCCAAGACCACACCAGAAAGAGGCACTTATTTGTGGCACATGCGGTTGTGAAGGCTTGCTAATGTTGGAACTTTTCAGGATTTATGCTGCATTCTACACTACTGGAAAGTCGGAAATATCCCACTTGGTGCTTGAGAGGTCTGACCTCAAAGCAATTCCTGGCAAACTCCAAGCATCGATGACAAGTAGAATGTGTTTTTGACATCAATTTATCCTTACTTTCACCAATACGCACAGTACCATTTGATTCTGCTCAATGTGGTTTACATTTTATTGTATTTCCACTGAAAAGAGTCCAAAAAAGGCAGCTTGAAAGACTAGTACAGTCTTCTCAACACTGCTCAGACAGTGTCAAGTTGATTTTATTTGGTTAATAATTTGATGGATTACAAGTTGTCTTGATAGAATGGTATGATGTCACACTATTTGAGCAGCTGACATGCTTTGCAGTGGAAACACAAGCATGCTCTGGTTAATCTGAATGGCATCCTATTATACTTTTCTTAGTTAATGTTCTTAATCTCCCAACCTGACATTTTCTGCAAAGCAGACCTTATCTGGCTTGCTAACAAGGTATCGCGCCAGCCAAGAACATGCCGGCACAAGCCAGTCTCAATGGTTTTCTTTCTCTTTGGTGTGCTCTTTGCTCCCCTCTGGCATTTTGTTCTTCTGTGTTGTACATTTCATTCACTTTTATGGTCCGTCAAGTCGATCATGTTAAGATTCACACATCATGATGAAACTGATTGGTATTGTCATTCTACTTATCCCCAAAAATGTGATTATTTTAATAGTTGTCTGATACGATTTGAGTACTTGCCTAATTTTGTCACAGCATATTAGTCACACGTTTTGATTCTGTTCTCTGTTTGGAAGCTTCACTTTTTTTTCTAAGCCCCTTCACCTGTAGTCCAATGCATGCTTTTTCAAAGATAATAATGGGAACCAAATATAATAAAAATCACCTCTCTGTATGTCACATTGCAATTCATTACTGCTGAAATTTCAATCATCACTATTTTTTTGAAATCTGTAATCTTTTTGGAGTTATGTTGTGACCTCGATATGGATGTTGGGGGCAGCATGCCTTTTACCCCTGAGCACTGCTGTGCTTCTGATATGATCTTTTCGAGTTGCCCCAGATCCTTTGTCGTGTTAGGCCATGCTAGTAAGGAAAGTGCAGTAGAATATATGTTGGTAGAAATGACGCACAACAGTTGTGCTTGAAGAGAGAGACCAAGATGTGCTGCAAATACCTTTGGATTCCAATGAAGAGAATATGTGTGTTGTAGATTTTGTAAGAAATATTCTGAACAATTGCCAGCTAAGTGTACCTGAGTGTGGTATTACTGGACAAGGTAGATTAAAAAAGGGTGACCATGAAGATTGTACATGTGTGAAATAATGTCTTTGTCAGTTGGCCAATGGTCATTCACTGACATTTTAGTTGTTTCACCTACATTGTTCAAATGTGATTTTTTTTTTCAGGTCCGCTTCTCAGTCAACAGCTGTTGCTTGCTTGTTAAGCATGATTCGTTTTTCTCCAGGTCTGGGCATTTTGTTGGGATGTTTCACATGACAATGTCTCTTCCTAAAAGGGATTTATTTCCTCTCTTGATGTTCACATTTTTCAAACAAAAAGCCTTTTATATAGCCTGTTAGAGCTGGAGTTGAATGTCTTTTTTCAAGGGGTGCTATCTTACATCCGTGTCAATGTTGCGGTCAGACCAGTATTACATATTACTCCAAAGACTGGTGCTTGAAAAACTGTTTCTGATTGTGGGATGCTGTGTCATTGTCATTGAAGTACACATAATCGGGGGAATATTTTGTGTAGGGACAGCTTGTTGCTGTATCTCTCGTTGATGTAACTGTTTCAGATTAAAGGCAATAGATTCTTATTAACCGATATCCTATGAGTGATTTTGTACCTTATTGCATTTGGTTCACCATGCTTATAAAGACTGTTCTACTGCTGCGATAGAACCAGACCCCAGGAGGGAATGTGCACATTTATGCTATTTATGCTATAAAACATTTTGTGGAAACCGCATTGATAATGTTTCAGACATTGGGTAGGCGTTATGCAGAGGAGGGAATCTTAAGTGATTTCACATGATCAACAAGAACAATGAGGTTGTTCACATAGTTTAGGGTCTTTGTGTCACTCTAATCAGTTTGTAACCCTCTGCTGGGTAAGCATGGGTCTCTATTTTTAATTCTGCAAAATGCTGCTATGGATTGTCGATAAAGAAATTGTTCGCACTGACCAATGTAAAGTGCCGCTTTGAGACCAACGATCCGGTCGGTCTAAAGCCTTTTAAATGTCATGACTTTGATTCGGCACGTTTGAGGGGGTTCAAAAGTCTCCACATTGCAACCAGCACAGGCTGATATTTAGCCGCACGTTTGAAGTCTTAATGCCAGGGGTCAGAGGAGACGGGAGAGGAGGGAGAGAAGGGGGCGGGGGGGGGTCGACTGAACCATTGGTTGGCTGGCTCACTTATCCTGAGCTTTCTTCTCTTCTCCCGACCGTAGCTTCTGAATCCATACTTTACATATACTGTAGCCTGTTTGTTCAACGTATCTTCGATATGCTCAACAAGATGACAGAAAAGCCACGCATATGTATGAATCACTGAAGATCTTGAAAATGATGTCGTGAATAAAGTAGGTCACTTCACAAAAGTATGTCTGCATGTAGTGTAACAGCCGCGATAGTATGAAGAATTTTATTATTGTTAGTGTTAAGTTGTTTTTCGCAGAAGATAAAGAATAGCATGCCTGTGAGAATTATATTGCCTGTCTGTGTGTAGAGATATCTGTTACTTAACACCACTATATAGATGCTATTTGTTAGCCCGTCTGCAGTGTTTGGAATTGCGTATTAGCATTAAGCTAGTGCAAGGCAATGTTGTGTCGTTTTCAATACAAAATGTGCAATTGTCGTTGTTTCATCATGTCTAATTTGATGGTAAACTTGGGAGTGGCAAAAAAAAAAAACAACAAATGTCTTAGATCAAATTGAATTATCTGAATATGTAGAACAGTGGTCCTCAACTAGAAATGCTGGAGATCCACTTTTTTTTTTTTTTATTAAGACCAAGGTCCGGTCCCATGCATGGCGGTCATAGGGAGCAGGGCTATATGCCCATTTAGTATAAGATAAGATAAGATAAGATATCCTTTATTCGTCCCACACTGGGGAAATTAACAGCCTCCAGCACCAAGAATGTATGTAGAAAGAAGAAAGGAGACAGAGAAAAAAAAAAAACAACAAACATCTTCCAATTAAATACAATATGAACACAAATTGTGTATGTATGTATGTAAATATGTATGGGCATATATAAAATAACAATTATTCACTCTGCCAGTACACAGCAAATAATGAGAGGTATTTTGTTGAGGCACAGGAACTCTTTTATTTTGTTAAGTTGTGCCTGCTAAGAAGATACATCAAAATATCCATTTCCTTTAACAAAACAAATCAATCCCTCATTTCCTTTTGTAAAGAAGTGGCAAGAACTCAGTCTTTAAGGTGCAAAAAAGTGTACATTATGTGCATTTAATGAGAGAAGTTACATTTTGTGCTTGTTGCCAAGACTTTGAACTTTGGCACAAAAGGTGTGATGGCCAGGCGGAGACACTGATGCAAGTGTTCATTGGTGAGTCTAGTACGGTACTTGTTCTTCACAATATTCATTGTGGAGAATGCAGACTCACATCTGTAAGTTGACCCAAACATTGTGAGAATGTTAATTGCCAGCTTGTGCAGCAGAGGATAATTAAAAGAGCTGTGCTCGGTCACATAGTGGCGTTTAATATTTTGACTCTTGACCAGAGCTACCGTCTTTAGGCATATTAGACACAGTGGCTTGGTGCTCGACAGAGGTAGAATGAGCTGTGTACATACATCTACTGATGCCTAGTCTGGACACATCATCAGTGATGTTCCTGGATTCACTGGACGTTTCGGGTCTTTCAACTATCAGACGCCCTCCTCCAGGTGACCCAGCCGGGGTTGATCAAGTCCCGGCTTGTGTCCAGACAGCTAGTAGCTAGCTACCATGACTCCATGGATCTCCTCTTTTGAGCCACAGCCATCTTGAGGCTCTTTCTGCCGCTTCAGTGGTATTGCGGATGGCTCTCCTTTTCCTCTCTCCATTGATGCCTAAACTACAGTAGGCTCTGGCCAAGGAACGGGCTGCAAATCCTCTGCAACCAACCTCCACAGGGAAACACCTTGCTCTCCAACCAGCCAGCTGGCAGTCGCTGACCAGTCCTGCGTACTTGGAGAGCTTCCTCTCAAAGGCTTCTTCCAAGCGATCTTCCCACGGCACTGTCAGCTCCAGCAGCACTGCTTGTTTGGTGGACTCCGATACGAGGACAATGTCAGGTCGTAGGGTGGTAACTGCAATATGGCTGGGGAACTTCAGCTTTTTTTCGAGATCCACCAACAACTGCCAGTCTCTTGCAGATGTCAGGATGCCTGCAGATGATGTTCTGCTGGCCGCGGTAGGCTTGTCCCCAGCTCTGACAAAGGCGATGGTTTTATTGGAGGGGCGGAACTGTTTAGCCCATGCCAGCCCTGCGGTAATGGCTTCCGCGATAGTCTTAAGGACTTGATCATGCCTCCACCTGTACCGTCCATCTCCAAGTGCCCTTGTGCAGCCACTGAGGATGTGTTCCAGGGTTCCTCGCTTGGAGCACAGTGGGCACGCCGGTGTCTCTGCTATGCCCCATGTGTGCAGATTTGATGGGCTTGGGAGCACATCATAAACTGCCTGGATGAGGAATTTAATGCGTTGAGGCTCTGCTTTCCAAAGCTCTGCCCAGGTCACTTTCCTCTCAACTGCGTTCTCCCATCTTGTCCAAGCACCCTGTTGTTTCATTCCCACAGCCTTGCAGGTTCTTGTGTCCTCCACTGCTGCTCTCACCTCGTCCTGGACAAGACGTCGGCCCTCCTTCCCCTTGGTGTTCAGCTGGGGAGATGGAAAGGATCCTAGCCCAGCTCGACCTCGTGTGACCACTCCAGTCAAGCACCTGTGCCGGAGCCTTGCATCTGCCTCTTCAACCGCTTCCTCTGCCCTCCATTTCCTGCCAGTCCTCACTTGGATCCCAGCCTTAGCCACCTTCGGATCTCTTGAGTCCCTGTATTGAACCACTTCTCTGGCTCTGGTGACCTTAAATTCCTCCTCCAAGGATTTGAAGGGCAGTTGCAGTTTGTTGCTGTTTCCGTAGAGAGCGATGCTGCTCAGGCTCTTTGGAAGTCCTAGCCATCTCCGGAGGTGGCTGCTGACCTTCCTCTCTAAGGTCTCAACTGTCGAGATGGGGACGGAGTAGACCAGGAGGGGCCACAGGATCCTGGGAAGAATGCCGTGCTGGTATACCCAGGCTTTAAACTTCCCCGGTAGGCCTGACTTGTCCACTGATTTCAGCCAGCCATCCAACTCCGTGCATGTCGACTGGATAGATTTTGTGTCTCTCAGAGAGCAGTCGAAAACCTTCCCTAGGCTCTTGACCGGCTTCTCTGAGATTGATGGAATGGCTGTGCCTGAGATGGTGAACCGGAACTTGTTTTCCACCTTCCCTTTCCTTAGCACCATAGATCTTGATTTGGCGGGTTTGAAACGCATCCGGGCCCACGCCACCAGCTTTTCAAGACCCTTCAGAATCCACCGGCAGCCTGGGACTGATTCTGTCGTGACTGTGAGGTCATCCATGAATGCCCTGATGGGTGGTTGCCGTTGTCCGGAGTTCGTGCGGGGCCCTCTGCACTCTGGCTCAGCAGATTTTGTGAGCATGTTCATGGCTAGCGAGAACAGTGTCACAGAGATAGTACACCCTGTGATGATGCCGATCTCCACCTTGTGCCAACTGGATGTCATTGCTCCTGAAGAGATCCTCATCCTGAAATTGCTGTAATAATCAACGATGAGATCTCTGCATCTGCTGGGTACATGATGCTTTGTCAGAGTGAGCTGGACGAGCTTGTGTGGAATGGAGCCGAATGCATTTGCCAGGTCAAGCCACAGCACTGATAGGTTACCTTTGTTCTCTCTGGCCTCCCGAATAAGCTGTGTGACCACACCGGTATGTTCCAAACATCCTGAAATTCCTGAGATGCCACCTTTCTGGACGGATGTATCGATGTAGGAGTTCTTTGCCAGGTAGGTACACAGCCGCTTGGAAACAGCACTGAAGAAAACCTTTGCCTCAACACACAGCAGGGAGATGATGCGGAACTGGTCTAGCTGAGTGGAGTTTTCCTCCTTCGGGATCCATACCCCTTCAGCCATTCTCCATTGTTCAGGGATCCTTCCCCTTCTCCAGAAGACTCGCAGGATTGTCCACAGACGCAGCAGGAGTTTGGGACAGTTCTTGTACACTTTGTATGAAGTGCCACTCGGTCCTGGAGCAGAGCTCGCCCTTGCTCTGCGGACAACCTCCCTGACTTCCTTTAGCTGCAGCTCCGACATGTCGAACTGCTCTTCAGGTTCAGGGGGGTCTATGAGGATGTTGCATTCTCCCAGCTCCTGCTCTCTTGCGGGGTCGCTGTACGTCTGTTTCAGATGTTGGTTTATGATTTCCTGCGAGGAGACCAGCTTGCCACTCCGCTTCTGCCCCAGCAAATCCTTCGTGAACTTGAAGGGGTTAGCGATGAAAGCAGCACGCTTCCGTGCCCTCTCGCGTCGCCGCCTCCGGTGCCACTCTGCACGGCGGAGAACTCTAATCTTTTTCCGTAGGATGCACATTAGCTGGGCCAGGCCAGAGGTAGAATGAAAGCATAGTTGTCAGTCCATTCTTCATTGAAACGCTGATTTTCACTGTCCACCTTTCTCTTTGAAGCAATTTTAGAGGACGCCATTGTGACGTTTATTTACCTGTTCTGCTGTTAAACAGCTGCAAAGACCCCCTGGTAGATGGGAGCAAAACTGCACACAATCGAAACCTTCGTCTTAATTGTGTGTGCGGCTCTCCTGGACTGAAGCTGTGAGCACACTGTGGCGTTGCGCATGCGTCTGTTTCCGGCCACAATGAACTATTTTGAATGCGTGTGTATTGGGATAGACGCGTGCTGACGCTTATGTATGGGCACACCTTAAATTCAGAGGAGCCAATCAGCGCCTCGTATATGCTGACGCTTATGTATGGACACACCTTCAGTTCAGAGGAGCCAATCAGCGCATCGTTATCGCCGACATGCCCTGCTCAACCAGGGTGTCCAGTCAGTCAAACATTATACACACAAAGTCACGCTGCCGCGGTCCTCTGCATTACATCTGTTAGTGCACGCAAAGAATACAACGGATAATTTTAACAAGCGATCGCGGTAATGCGCAGATTATAGTCCACAAATATAAAATGTATAACTTAAAAATCACTTTATAAATTATTATTTTATACAATTTGCCGAGGGTCCGGACAGAGGAGGTCGGCGGTCCGGTCGTGGATCGCGGTCCGCCAGTTGAGGAAGAGGGATGTAGAATATTGCAAGTCAGCAAACTATCGTCACCTAAGCTTTGCATAGCATGGAACACATCAAGGAATAGCCGCAGTGTGTGTTGTTTGGGTTATCTTTAATTTAATATCCAGCAGACTTGGCAACTTCAACTGGATCACTACAAAAATGTGTGTTTTAATTTTTATTTCATACAAAGTGGTGTTCTTGCAGCCAGTCGCTTGTGACAGTGTTAATGCCATGTCTGGGTAAAGCCTTGCTTTAGTTTGATGGGGCCAAGTATTGACTTGCCGTCATCTAAAGGACAAGGCAGTGAATAAAGCGAATGATTATTGATCTGCACATTAGACGCACGAGAGCTTGTCAGTTACATGCTCGGGTTCATTGAGTTGTGCATGGAGCCAAGGCCCGGCGTTTCACTGCAGTCCCGCTGTAAATATCCAGCGAAAGTGAAAGCGAAAAAAACATGTGTGATGTATACTTCAACCAGGTCCGTCATAGCCCAATTTTCTCCAGCAGTGTGGGCTGCCTTTAAGTTGTCCCCCACTTTTTAGTACAATGTTCCCCAATGGCTCTTTGAGCAGGCAAACACATTGTGTGCTCCTGTTCCCTCCATGTGTATTGAATAAGTGACCTTTCTATTTTGTATGAGCTCATGGGAAAAGTGGGCCTTTCCAGCGGAAGTTAAGGCCGATCCCCTCCCCTTCTTGTTCTCTTGCTTTCCCTCTCTGTCGTGTGGAGCCTCTGTCCTCCACAGTCCCTTCATTGTCACTCGTTCACGACCGCCTTCCACTTCAAGCACTCTCGAAGAAACAATACTGCTCACAGAAATTCATCATTAAGTGAAACACAAAAGCACATGTGGAGGAATTGTCGCCATAAGCATGTGTTAAGCATTTAACTGTTATAGTTGGTGTTCTACCACCGCAAACGGCACAGTGAGTTGTTAATGGATAACTTTCATTTGTAACAGGCTGTATTACAAAATTACAAATGGACATTAGACTAAATTGCCTTTCTCGATGATGGGGAACATTTTACATTCTTATTTTTAACACTTAGTGAGAATCCCGCTGAATGTTCAACATAAATACCCAATCCTTGTAGCGCATTTGTAAGTGAGAATGCTTTTTAAGACAAAATGTTGGTAAATCGGGAGTGGTTGTGATCAGTTTGTTTTTGCTACTATTGTCTACCATTTGTAATTGCTCAGAAAATTTTGATTTTCCAAAGATCAATGATTCATTTATTGGTTAATTGTCATATTTTATCCTTTGTGTTTTTAATTTGTGTTTTCTTGACTGCTAGTCGCTTTTTGTTGAGTTGGCTCACACAATCGCCACATAATGCAGTCATGTACCGTATTTTCACGACTATAAGGCGCCATTAAAAGTCTAAAATTTTCTCCAAAATGGACAGGACGCCTTATAATGCGGAGCGTCTTTTATATGAGCTGAGTTCCAAAATCTGGCTGAGACCCGACACGCTGTTTATATAGAGAAAAGGCGGAAGTGAGGTCGACCAATCAGTGAAGCGCATCCGTGCACTTATATGTAAATATATGGAGAGAGACAAAATGTGTACGTGAGTGACGACACGCACGCATGCGGAGAAGAGGTCGGCCAATCAGTGAAGCGCGTCCGTGCACATATATGTAAATATATGAAGAGAGGTGGACGTGAGTGAGGACAGGCACACAGGGGGTGGGTCCGGCAATGAGTGAAGGGTGGGCGTGTAAGTGGACGCTAAAGGCACGTCTCTAGCAGGTACCAGCACCTGTATAAAATGTATGTGCATTATTGCAAAACAACTTCGGTTTTGGTTTCCAAGAACCCCCGAAAATGAATTCCACAAAGAGACACGCCTACGAAGCGCAATTCAAACTCCAAGCCATCGGTTATGCAGTGAAACATGGGAATCAAGCAGCCGCCAGAGAATTTAATGTCAACGAATCCATGGTTCGCAAATGGAGGAAGCAGGAGAACGAGCTTCGCCAAGTCAAAAAGACGAAGCGGAGTTTCCGTGGAAATAAGGCGAGGTGGCCCGAGTTGGAAGACCAACTGGAGCGGTGGATTCTTGATCAAAGAGCAGCCTGCAGAAGTGTCTCCACGGTCACCATTCGACTAAGGGCGAAAACGTTAGCCGAAGAATTGAAAATTGAACATTTTCAAGGAGGTCCGTCTTGGCGCTTTCGCTTTATGAAACAGCGCCATCTATCCGTGAGAGTGAAGACGACCATGGCTCAGCAACTTCCAGCGGACTACAAAGAAAAGCTGGCCGTTTTCCGCACCTACTGCAGTAAGAAGATTGTTGACAAACGCATCCAGCCTAACCACATTACCAACATGGACAAGGTCCCGCTGACTTTCGACATCCCGATGAACCACACTGTGGAGAAGAAGGGGACCAGCACGGTTGCGATACGCACAACGGGGCACGAGAAGTCAGCTTTTACTGTCGTTCTTGGTTGTCATGCCAACGGACAGAAACTGCCACCTATGGTGATTTTCAAGCGAAAGACGCTGCCGAAAGAAAAGTTTCCAGCCGGCGTCATCGTGAAAGCAAACCAAAAGGGCTGGATGGACGAGGAGAAGATGAGAGAGTGGCTAAGTGAGGTGTATGTTAAGAGACCGGATGGCTTTTTCCATGCCTCGCCGTCACTCTTGATTTGCGACTCCATGCGTGCCCATCTCACACCAGCGGTGAAAAACAAAGTCAAGTCATGAACTCCGAGCTTGCCGTCATTCCCGGGGGCTTGACTAAAGAACTCCAACCGCTGGACATCGGCATCAACCGGGCGTTCAAAGTGAAGTTGCGAGCGGCATGGGAAAAATGGATGATCGATGGCGAACACAACTTCACGAAGAGTGGGAGGCAGCGCCGGGCTAGTTACGCCTCAATCTGTGACTGGATTGTGGCTGCTTGGACGAACGTATCTGCTAGTACAGTTGTTCGAGCTTTTGGCAAAGCCGGCATCATTTCTGTGGAGCCACATGACGACGAGAGTGACTCTGACAACGAGAGGGAACCCCGCGGTTTGGATGGATTACCGATACTTGCACAATTGTTCAATTCGGACACAGAAGATGACGACTTTGATGGCTTTCTGAGTGATGATTGAGCAAAACACGTGAGTACCTTGTAAATAAAATACACCCGAACTTAGTTCTGCTTTCGTTGCCTTTTTAAAAACGTGTTTTAGCTTCGAGCTTCAGTGTATGCTTCAAGCTAACCTGTTAGCGATCGTGTTGGCATGCATGCATGCCGTATGTTTAAGCATATGTTTTACCACTGTAAAACTGCGCCCATTAGTACAGTGCGTCCTGTGTATGTGTAAAATACAGAAATGTCACCCATTAATGAGACTGCGCCCAACCGTACGGTGCGTTGAATAGTCGTGAAAATACGGTACACATTTTTACATAGGAGCAGCTTGTACTGTATTTCCAGTTTCAATTATTCCAATATATCAATATATTCCAATTTAGGAATATATGCTGGTTGTCGGCATTTGGCAATTTTGGATGCATTGAACGAAAGCAAAATTCATCCGCTTGCAAATTACATTGTGACCCTTTTCTGCGAAACTTGGAACATAACTGTTGTTGCACTCTTCAAAATCATTTTGCAAGTTGCACAAAACCATTCTGAGCTCATTTTCACACCCACCGCGCCATTTAGATGGTGTTTGTGCATCTTTCTGTGTACGTGCTTGTTCACACAGTGCACAAAACAATTGATGTAAAGGACCCACATGCGTAGAGGTTGAGTGATGAGGTGTAACTTGTGACCTTCGGAAAATGGCGAGATCAGAGAAAATCTCTGTTAAGTGCTGACCTGCACTTGCATTGTATTCTAGCATGTTCCATTTTAGGAATAGAGACTTGTGATGTGTCTTGGGGCAGGAGGGCTGAGGCTGATGTTTCAAATTTGCTTCATGAACCAGTTGTATTTATTTTATACTCCTGTAGTTTATTTGCTGCCGTGGAAGCTGTGATTACTGTCTTCGGAGTGAAACCTCAATGTGTTTAGTTGGCAGTAGTAGCCAGCAGAAGCTGATTGTCGACTTGTAACATAAGCTACTGCATTGTAGCGAACTGGGTTATGTGTGTTTTACTGTTGTGCTTTGTTCTCAAGGGGTTGTGGCAAACACGTCAGCTGGGGGGCAAAAGGCGGCAGGCAGGATGGGCATCCTTGTCGATCCAAACTGACTGGGCTAAGAGCTCTCAATCATTTCTGCTCTCTTTGAACCTGAACGGATTACAAAAACACCCACTAACATTTTCATCCAGTCTCATCTCGTCATCGAAACCTCACACTTTGCGTTTTTGGTTCTAGATTGGTTCATTCAACTCAGCAACACAACACAGACAAGAAGGAATCAGGATAAGTGACAGCGATGGAAAATGATCTATATTTAGTGTCTGTGAAGCTGGTTTGATGGCGGGGAAGTGGGTACATAATGCAAGCATGGTGTTGATTACACGCCTACACATATCACCTAGTCTTGCTTTTTCCTGAGGCTAGCAACCAACAGTTTGAACAGAGGGGATTTATTGCTTCATGTTGTGACTCTGGCAGATCGGAAAAACGAGCCCAACCAGCAACAAACAGATCCTCCAGATCCAAAAATGCTGCAAGATGTTGCAGTTGTTATTTTGTCGTAGTTGTCAATGTTACTTTTTAGCTGTCACTAATTGTCAGCAGAGGAAAGATGAAGACATTTTCAGGTTTGCCCACAAACACATTATATTTATTTGAAACATTTATTATGTTTTATTTATTAATTAATGTTTTATTTATTTATATGAAACACAAATTTATTGTGTAGTCAGTTTCATCTTTTTTTTTTTGTTTTATGAATCCTTTAGCCATGTTTGTGCATTTTAATGACACTGAAAATAGCACACCATAATATTGGACTTTATACAGACATACAGTAATGAGATAATTAAATAGAATAAACAAGAATGTTACCATTTTTTGTCACACTGCACCACGACATTGGCCATCGTGTTGGTTTCTTATGCGTGTCTGCCTGGGGCACCAGTGGGCAGACGAAAACAGACAGACGCACGGATTTATTGTTCAGCGATAACTTACCCTGTTGCTCATGCTCACCTGCGACCCAAGTGAGATCAACAAATATGGACAATTGATGGATGAGTTTCCCATGTCACGAGTACAATCAAGTTTGATCACTCCAATTTTCATGTTGAAAAGAGGCTTCATTGTTTTCCTGGTGTATTTGTGTGGGTGGGGTGGGGTGGAGTTTGAGCGCTGGAATGCTGGAAGGGAACTGAGTGACAGGTTTGGACTTTGGATGGAAGGCGGGTCCCAGAACATGTCGCCTGTGACATCACTGCCACTCGGCCGCTGCAAAGGTGGAGTTTCCTTCCTGCAAAGCTGCCACCTTGCAACTAACATGAAACTGTACTGCAGGATTATTCTTGCGGGGGTGGGGGGGGCTACCCAATATGGATGCTGATTTTATCAAAACCTTAATTCAACTTGACTGCCGAATAGAGATTAATATCCACCACGTTAAGAATGTCGGTGGAGCTGAGGACGCATACCCGTAATAGGTGACTTCAGCACTGGCTGAATGCCTTGCGTAATGGCAGCATATTATTCGTCTTAAGATTCATTCAACATTACAAGGCACACTATGGAAGGTTGTGGCAGCAAAGTTCATGCAAAATGTCTGTTGATTCTGACAACAGTATCAGTAAGGGTGCCGATACAGATGTATGTCGTGTATGCATGTTATGACAGTAGCCTACTTAGTTCTCATTACAGCTCCAAAACAACACCCCGATACCACATGACCAACCTGACATGATATCCATGTAACAAGCATGTCAGTCATGTGGAGGTGGCCACCGTTTGACAAACGCCTGGTGGTCGCTGAGATACCACACAACTGAAATACTGTATGTAGTGTTACAGACTACATTTAAAGGGCAAGTTAGCCATTTTAGCCCCACTTCATGACCCAGCTCAATCATTTCTCAAGGCACCTCTGCATCAATATGCAACAGAACTTTGACCCAACCCTTCAAATAATTACATTATTATTTTTTATTGTGATTCTCGCTTGAGGGAGGGGAAATCATCGATTTATATTCTATGTACTGTATATTCCATTGTGAACATGATTTGCCCTCATGACAGCTGCTCAGTGTTTCCATGGAAATCTGAATTTGTCGGAATGTGTCCACTTCCTTGTGCCCTCATTAACACTGAAAAATGTCAATGGGACTTGACCGTAGGAAGTTATCCAGGTTCAGTCAAGGCACTTCCTTTACAATTGCGTATTAAGAGCATGTGACATTGAACAAAAGCCCTCTATTAATCCATTTGCTACCACATCAGAGCCTCAGTATCATGGATGACTTGAGCACTTACAACAAACAGAGAAACATTCATACTGACACTCGAAAGCCTTCAATTGACCCTGTTGTGCAGATCTGCATCAAATGAGAAATGCATCCAGTAGTGCTGCTACATAAAATTATCAAATCTAAACAGAAGCAAAGTAGCCTACATATTTTTGCAGAAATACAGACATCAATATAAACAAGAGGCATACCAAAAAAAAAAAACTCTATTAGAATTAGAATCAGGGCTTCTCTCTGTTAATTATATGAGTCAGCCAGTCCTTCATTAAGCGTCTCCAGTTGGACCAGAATGCTGCTGCTCGCCTCTTCACTAGTGCTCATAAGAGGGAGTACATAACTGTGGCATCCCTTCACTGACTCCCTATACATTTTAGAGTTATTTTTTCTGTTTTTTTTCTTCTATTATTTATTTTCTAATATTTAAATGGCCTCACCCCACTTTACAACTCTCTGAGCTTCTTCACCCCTACGCACCTGCCCATTGCCTCAGGTCTGCAGACCAGACATTATTAGAAGTGCCAAGAACTAAGTGAAGGCTCAGAAGGGATTGAGCCTGCACACGTTGCACACAAAAGGCCGGGGCCGGATTCGTACCCGCGAGCTTTGCATTGTGAGGCAGACGTGCTAACCAGTCGATTTCCGTGCCACCCTGCAGCCATATATAGTATTTATTGTTCCTCATTAAAAAATAGTTGAAGATAGCAAAGTAAGGCAACACAGAACTTGACAAAGTTATCACTGTCATTTTGGAAAGTGTGGCCTGAGTGGTGGGTCAATGACTGACGTATACTTTAATTGCATACTGGCTACTTCTGATGTGGTCATCTATGATGGTATCACAGGTGACTTTACTGAACATGACTCAGCCTTGTATTACTCAGCGGTTATTGGTACATCTTCGGAGTCATGTTGCACCCATTTCTTGGATTGCCCCTATAGAAAATCATTCTGCCAAACTGTAGGGTGAGCTGGAGGAGTGTGATGCTGGCTCCTGCACTCTGAGGTTGACTGAACAAGGAATAAGAGGTTGACAGCAAGCGGAGGGAGACTTAATAGGAGAGGGAAAACACAAACGCGCTTTCCGTCACTTTCACTCTGGTTCAGTTTGGTTGTCTGAAGGCACGCAGAAAGTGTGGTGCACTGAAGCGCAGCATTGGACAAAGTAATACTGATGAATTATTCAACAGTGGTGAACGGATGAGACTTGGGCCTTCATACTTACTTGTATGCTGCAGACTGCCTGGAGTGTGAGGAGAGATTACCTGCTTCTTCTGCATAAGTATAACACAGCTATTGACAATATGCATATGCATAAGTACTTCCCATAGTCATTGGCTAACTTTATTATATGCCAAAATAGACAAGTTGAAAGCTATGCAATGATGGCTGGGTGAGAGCAGACCGTGTGTTGACCTGCTTTTTGATGATAAAGGCAAGGTCACTTGTGTCTGCGGTGTTTCAAGCAAAAACAAAGTACAGAGGGGCTGTTTCCTCTCTTGCCTTTCTGCTTGAAGCAAAACAAGAAAAAAAAGTCTTCTCTGTGACACAGAAGCACACACCTTTTGAAGAAGTCTATGCACGTGTATGATGAAAAAATATCTTTAAAATTGTAACATCTATATTTTTTCCTCACCATATCCTGAAGTAATGCACACCTGTAATCATATTTCTATTGCGACCTAATATTACAATAGAACGTTTTGCAATAGAATGTACATTATGTATGCTACTTTAGCAAAAGTATTGTATTTTTCCATTGACCTCCTCTTTAATTTTCATTCAGATTTTCATTCTGTCACCCTGCGATTGAGTGGTGACCAGTCCATGGCAATAGTTTTCAATGTGTCAGGGGAGAGGTGCAGCAGCTGAAGAAGATTATAAAAGCTCAGCTATATTATAAGAAAAGAGATTCAAACAATTCCCCAAAATAGATTCAGGAAATGTTTGTGACCGGGGACTAATTTTGGTGTCTAAACCCACTAAGATATGGTAAAAATCTGCCCATTTTTAAAATACCCAAATTACTTTAATTTTATTTATTACTTATTTAATACTCTACTAAATTTTGATTTTTGGAGGTCCTGTACTATTTTCTCCAATTTTTAAAAAATGAATTTTTTAACCTGGCGGCCCAGTGATACAGTGGTTAGCGCGTCAACCCCACAGTGCAGAAGTACCGGGTTCGATTGTAGCTGCACTGTCCCTGTGTGGAGTTTCATGTTCTCCCCGTGCCTGTGTGGGTTTTCTCCGGGTACTCCCCCCCCCCCAACCCCCTCACATTCCAAAAACATGCATCGCAGGCTGATTGAACACTCAAAATTGTCCCTAGGTGTGAGTGTGAGCGCGGATGGTTGGTTTTCTCTGTGTGCCCTGTGATTGGCTGGCAACCGGTTCAGGGTGCCCACCCCCGACCTACTGCCCGAAGACAGCTGAGATAGGCTCCAGCATGCACCGCGACCCTTGTGAGGATAAAACATATCAGAAAATGGACGGATGGATGAATTCTTTTAACTGAACTCATTCCACAAGATGCAGCAGTTTGACACATCATAATTCATTCTTTAAAACAGAGGTATCAAGCCTATTATTGCCTCTAATGTTTGACATTTATGGTAAAAAAAAAGCATAAATTTAAAAAAATTGCTGAATGAGTTAAATTAGAATGTTGTCTATTTAAAACAATTCCAAACTGGTCCTCAAAATCTGCTAGATTAACGAGTGAAGCAAAAATTGCAACAAAATGTTTTTATTTATTTTTAATTACCGGTATGTAATTGCTCTTTCAAAAAAGTACAACATTCTAGAGTGTTGGTTTTCTGATTAAATAAAAACACGTTATTTTTTGGTTGTTTTTGAGGAAGTGGCTGGAACGGATTAATGTCATTTCTATTCTTTCAATGGGGAAAGACAATTTGAAGCCCAATTTCCCCCAACAGCTGATGCAATTTAATTTAGATGCAAACCTGAATCTTTTCAAAACCTGCAACTCAAGTCTCTTCACTGTAATGGTGATAGCAAATATTCATCGTCTGAGCCACTGTGTCTCATCATGTTATGCAAATATTATATTCCTCTCCGGTTTCTTAGCTGACTGTTAGTAAGTAAGATTGCTACAGGCAAAATGGTCTCTTTATAATAAAGATTATGTGATTACTTTCCCCTTGGGTCTCTGTAGGTTCACATCGGAGCTGCTACTTTGTATTACAGAATAGAAGCAATGTGGTGAACAGTATTGGGCAAATGGCTTCCAAAATGTTGATTTGTCGATAGTGTGGTGTATAATGCTTGCCTTTGGTTAATATTTGTATTTTCAGAATGGACACCATAAAAAAATCAACACGTTCAAATTCATTTACGCATATGGGAACATTTATATTGGTAAAATGAATTCCTATTATCAGAGCTATAGTATATAGTATAATATAGTATATTATAGAACTATATACTATATAGTATATATAGTATATTATAGAATAGTAGAATATAGTATAATATAGAACTTTGCTATATTATATAGCAAAGTTCAGTGGCACTTTGTGTAAAATGTTTGCAAAATGCTTGTCTAAACTATCACTATACCCATCAGTAGTTGTGATTGGTCCGTATCAAATACATTGACCGTATCTTTTTTTTAAAAAAAAAAATCCTCTATCTCTATGTCTTGCAGTCCTACTTTGTCACAGACTATGACCCGACAATTGAGGACTCTTATACCAAGCAATGTGTGATTGACGAAAGGGCAGCCAGGCTGGACAGTAAGTGCACCTCGTTAATCCACATCTTCAGTTGCTTTACGCACTAATCCAACACACATAGTAGACTATGTTGGTCTTCAGATTATTGTATTTGATGTTGAAATGGCTGTCTGTGCAGTTCTAGACACGGCTGGGCAGGAAGAGTTTGGAGCCATGAGAGAACAATACATGAGGACAGGGGAGGGCTTCCTGCTCGTCTTCTCAGTCACGGACAGAGGAAGGTGAGTGACAGTTCTGATCATGGACGAGTGAGTGCTTGCCGCTTTCTTTCTATGTGTGCACACATGTCTGTTTACTCTTCAGAGTTACGCCCTCTTGATAGCGCTCCCTCAACCAGAACCATAAATCTTAACTTCTTTTTCGGCAGTCTCTCACTATTGTTTGGGTCTCTTTCTTTTGTTTTCCACACTTGAGTTCGATGATGTTGACAAAAGAAATTTAGAATGCTTGTTCGCTCTGACATTGAAGTCAAAATAACGAGGCTAAGAGAATCAGTCAACAGTAGTGTAGCTTCACTACCTCTGTCCACAGTGTCGATATTACTTATTGATTGATGTCTGCATGAAACTTTAATAGATGAATGGACGGCTGGATACAGCGAGATGAATCCAGCTTGTTTCCATGCGCTTTTTGGCCACGACATTCGTCAAAGGAGCAGTATCTGTGCTTGGTGGTTGCGCCTTCTCGGCAGCACGCCTGTACCAGCACAGATTTTGATTGGGAGGAATGGCGGCGCCATTGACTCGGTGCTGGACAGACCTGGGCGCTTGTGTTTTTTGCGCCAGTAATGGGCAGCATTTTTCACAACCCCGATTTGTTCAGTGGCTATGTCAGCGCTGTTGGACAGTTGGCGTTGGTGCGGCTGGATGGATGGCCGCTGAAGTTGAGGATGAGGAGAGAGGAGCGTTGGCGAAGAGCGCCGATGCGTATTTGGAACCGTGAGTCGCCGCTTGGAATTGAAATGGATTTCCATGGGACAGGAGAAGTGAACCAATCTTTTTTTTCGTCAATGGATGCTACAGCTTCTTGTTGACTTTGAAACTTAGCTTGTAGCCGACGTGTGCACATTTTGAGCATGACGTCTCTGATCCACTGGTTAAAGAACACTTTGATTCTCTCCTCTTTCATCTCAAACCGCTTCAAACAACAAAGCGTGTGACGGAAAAGTGGTTAGGACTGCACGACTGTCCGTGTTTTATGTTATGTGTTGTGTTTATTATTTTACTTTATGTTAACTGTTTTGTAAAGCGCTTTGTTACCGCTGCCGCTGTTGTGAAAGCGCTATATAAATCAGCATGTATTGTATTGTATTGTATTCACTCAAGTGTTTGGACAAGCTAATGCAGCATAAAATCCAACAGCTACTTCATTAGGTACACACTGGGATGCTACCATGAAGTTATTTATTTACCCTATCATATAGACACAGATAGCAAGAGTACTTGGAATAAAACAACATTCTTGCTGCTGTAGGATGTAAATTTCCCCAGTGTGGGACAAATAAAGGATATCACAATCTTAATTCCATGATACTTTCTCAAAGAGTGGATCCATCTGTTTTGGTGAGGATCTGGGTAGAAGTACCGGTAATTTAGTTCAAACAAATGGCTTTGGTGAAGACCCCTAAGAATAATAATGGCATTGTCCTTGATCCTCCATTTCCATGTAAAGTACTTCACAAACCCTTCACCTTTGTTGGCGATCCGCACTCCACCGAGTGACATTCTATTTGTTCCTTTATTCCTTTATACTGCATTGCTAAAATAACAAATCCACGGTAACAGCAAAACAAAACAGCTTGACCCGCCCCCTTTTTTTTCTACATTTTGTACATTCGCTGGTAATCATGAGAATGCACGATGATCTCACCAGTGAATGAATATGACTGTTGATGTCAAGAGGTTGACATTTTCACTCACCTATTTCACAGGTGTACAGGTGTAGTATTATCGATATATGCCTCAAACATCTTTTTGTTCCTACTCGGTTGTCCACTAAGCTGAATACAGTATCTCTCCACGCACCCACAGCTCCCCTCCTTCAATGTTTATGTTGTAAACAGTCTTTCCTTCCTCCATTTACCGAATGTGAGTCAAGTCTTTCCAGATTTGCTAGGTGCGACTTTTTTGTGGTTTTGTGTTTACAATCCCATCCTGGGTTTATGGCTGATTTTATGTACTTATTTGCTATTACTGAGGCATGAACTGCCGTTTTACGCAGGCAATATACAGTATATTCAGTGTATGTGATATAGACAGACTGTGTAAAATGATTAAAGCAGGTTTTACTTCATCCAAATGCTTTAAACACATTCAACTTATTGAAGCTCACTTTTAAAGTATTGCTTTGCACCTGATCTTACTTTTTGCTGTGAAACAAATTGGCTTATGACACCACTTTGAAGGCAACAAAAAAAGATTCACCACTCTCACAGTTCTCCCAAAAAGATGCACCCTGTGCTTGCTTCAAGTGTTTCAATGTTACTCCAAGTTTAAGCTGCATGTCACATTGACACAAAACCAATAACTATTTAACATCGTATAGCTTAACACCAAACCATGTCATTTCGCTTATAAAAGTCAACAATGCGAGACACCATTGGAGGGCTTACGGAAATTAGTTTAAAATGAAAACTTATGTATGAGATGCAAAAGATGAGCCGTGATATAACGGCGGGGGTTCACTGTAAAAAGGCAACGTCAGACTTTAGACCCAAGCAACAAACGAGCAACTTTATTTGTATGTAAGTGTGTACTGTATACTGTGCTGCAGTCTTTCATTTTCAAGACCCTCAGTCAGACTTACGGCCTTGGAGCCCCCATCTCCAGGGTGATGGCTGTGTGGGTGGATTTCCTTTGCGGTTTCAAGCGTGTGCATATCTACATATGTTAATGATTGCACGCGTTATTGGAAAAGAACTGCGTCATCCATTTGCACTGCCACATCGCACTTAATATACTGTGTTGTATATTTTACAGCTTCGAAGAAATCTACAAATTTCAAAGACAAATTCTACGAGTGAAAGACAGGGATGAATTCCCGATGATCCTCGTAGGGAACAAAGCCGATCTGGAGCTACAGAGACAAGTAAGTCCAACAGATTACACACCTCTCCTGTGTAATCATCAGATGAGATAATGTGACCCAATCAGCACCATTCACAACTGCATATTAGAAATGGAAGTGAGCTTCGCAGCTGCAGCTAGCTGCTAACAGACAGGATGTGAGTGAGCATAAAAGAGCAGCTGGAGAAATGGTGACGTCAGAGGGGAGGGTGGATAAAGGAAAAAGTGTGCTGAAATTGGGTATTTTGGGGCCGTTGGTGCACAGCTGCTGCTTTGTCAGTCTACAGCTCCCTCATATGGTGAAAAGGAGCACTGCAGGTACCGACTACTTTTAAATATCGTTTTTTGTTTCAAGCCTCTTGTGCTTCGACAGACTGTACTTGCAGGTCATAAATTGTAAGCCAATTTAATTCATTTTAGATGTAGCCAGAATATTTGCTGAGCGCGCATTTTCAACGTCTGCATTTTCAACGTCTGCATTTTCAGTCTCCAAATGAAACAAAACCACTGCAGTATAACTTTGGGCAAGCAACTATGGAAAACGGTGTCAAGGATATCAACTGAATGCTCAAATGGCTTTCCATAAGTGACAAATATTAGCGTAAGACAATTATTATATGCATAACCACACAAAAAGCATAACGTTATCTTTCCTTGTTATGAAGTACCGGTAATTGTTTTGTTGTCCTCTCAGCGTGTCACCATTTTTATGTAACACAGAACTCTAAAAGACAAGTGCAGTAATGTATCGACAAATATTTTTAACAACCTAAAAGATTTCATTTGCTACTTGTTTTGTTTCCTGATAATGTAGGCAATGCTTACAACATAATAGTAACAAACCTCTTTTGACATTACATTGACAGCAGATATCAAGACACTGTCTGTTTTTGACATTGTCAGATGTTTTGTGTTCTGGGCCCTTTGATTGTTTACCTCTGTCTATCTTCCTCAGGTAACTCAAGAGGAGGGCCAGCAGCTGGCCAGACAGTTGAAGGTCACCTACATGGAGGCTTCAGCCAAAATCCGTATGAATGTCGACCAGGCTTTTCACGAGCTGGTTCGAGTAATTAGGTAGGTGCTTCATCTGTTTTAGTGTTATTGGCGTCAACTCGAGATGCACCAACACTAGCGTCGTGATCAGTACCGAGACTGAAAGTCTGCACTCATCTTTGTAAAAATGCTCCGATACTACAACACGGATTGCACTTCACCAGCCTGACACAAACAGTAGCTTCCAGGTAGGAGCCATGTCAACTTTTGTTTTTGCAAAGCATGTCCATCGCTGATACATAAAATTCTTTATAAAACAAGAACTCGCATCACACTTTTTCAAAATAGAGTCCAAAGTAATGTGAAGTGATTGTGTGATCACGTAGGGCTTCAGTTGTCCTCCCACCGTTTTATTTTTTAAACCAAATGCCTTGTGTTACAGGCTAAATGCAAGTAAGATATGTGGCATCAATTGCATATGATCCGTATTCATTTTAGTTATTCAAGGTTCATACTGTAGACTTAAATAATGAAATTATGGAAATAATTGATGCCTACATTGTAATTACACACAGATACCACAAGATGGCGACTGAGCTCAAAATGATTGGTATTCCGTTTTGATTGATTTGTTTACTGTGGTCAGAAACAAGACAGACAAAGAATAAACAGCCAAGCATCAACACCGTGCATCTAGAACACAGGTGCCCATTACGTTCCGTCGATCGTGATCGACCAGTGGCTCACCAAGGGAGTGTGGGTCGATTCCATGGCCTTAATTTATTCAGTTCCATCCCTCCCAGTTTTATACTATTGATAGATACTACACCTGCCTGTCGACACCGATTGAGTACAAAAACAAGTGGAGTCTTGTCTGTCATCACCCGTGATGAATTTGTCACATGTTTGGCATAAAGGGCAGCCAGTCATGCGCATGCATGTCCAACTATCAACTCGCCTTATTAGCCTCCAATATGTTTTGTCTACTCGAAACTACATAAAAAGTGTAAGCTTATTTTATGTTGAGCATCATATTATTTCATGTTAAGCATTCCTAAATTATATGCTGTTGTTTAATAATTGCTTAGACATGTTTTTATGTTGATAGGTTCTGATTCGCTGTTTAAGTAAGAGAAGCAGGAAGTGATTTTAGTTACGAGAGTTGTGTTCTCAAATGTGCTGCGGTGCAGACGTCTATTTCTCCCCCCTTTTCATAAACTGCATGAAAGGATTCCATCTCTCCTTTTGTCATTCGTAAAGAAGAGCTATCCACTAAAAACAACGAACCCCTCAACTTGCAAAAGTATCAACATAAGAGCCACACATTAAGCCAAGTATTTCCATACACAGGAGGACTTTTTCCCACCTAAATATGATATTGGTATTCCACTTGGATTGATTTATTTACCGTGCTCTGTAACAACGCAGCCATAATAATCAAGCAAAGCATCAACACTTTATACTTTATGTGAGGATGATATATATACTGTATATGTATATATACAGTATATATATATTATTTGCTTGACTTGATTTTGTTCAACAGTGACCCATTAAAGTAAAGTAAAAGTAGATCTGCTTTGTCTCCTCCAAACTCCCAGGAAGTTCCAAGAACAGGAATGTCCACCGTCGCCAGAACCGACAAGAAAAGAGAAAGACAAGAGCGGCTGCCATTGTGTGATCGTCTGAGTTGGCCTTATCACTGTAACTCATGCAGCTACTCTCTGTTGCCCCGCCCACTTGCCTGACATCACATCCCAGCGTGGATGACTGACCGCTGCCTTCTCCACCACGTGCATGTCTCCAGACAGCTCCCCTCAAGACCTTCCCATCTCTGGGATACTTGGACTTGGGGTCTCTGTGCCCAGGACTTGACTATGGACGAGTGACAATGCCAAAATTGAAACAAAACACCACTCTACCTTCAGCCATAACCCGATTTACATGACTAAACATTGCCTTCTAAATCAGCCTGACCAATTCATGTTTTGTACTCGGAAGGACTTCTCTTGCCTTGTAGTGATTTGTACTTGCTGCCGAGATTGAATGAAACAAAGTAAAAGATATATGTGTGCCTGTGTGTATTGATACGTATATATATGTATGTATATATATATATATATATATATATATAGATAGATATATAGATATATATATATATATAGATAGATATAGATATCTATTTGTCTATCTCTATATCTATATATAGATATAGATCTCCCGAATGTTACCAAGTTCCTTTCAAGTGTCTGACAGAGCAGAGAGATTATTTTATGAAGCTTTGTGTTATGTTGTGCCATCTTTTCTCCCATGTGCTAATCTGCTACTGTACATATGTGAGATTTGTCGTGATTTTTAAAGTGTATTTCTAATGATTATTAAATCACCACAGTAGAGTGTGTGAGGTTGGTTTTGCAGATATGAAAGTGACTATATGATGTACATAAATGATGCCTAGACAAGACCTTAAAGCTACAGTGATATAACTTCTAGATTTTTTTTGTGGCTTCTGCTTCCATCTCGATTGCCAAACATAGAATGTCTGAAGTGTGCTGTCTTACTCTGATTATTATTTTCAAGTCTTATAGATTGATGGATCCTCCCATCCCTTTCTTTCAAGGTGGTGGTTCAGTGGGTTGAAATGAGATCTCACATGTTCTTGACATCAGAAATCACACACGAGAACATATCAAAACATAAATAAAGTCTACATTTAGACGAGGTTACATGAACATACTTTTTAAAGTCCCTGTGAAGTGAAAATAAATAAATCAAGTATATAAAACGAGGCTTCAAAATCTCCCCATTCTCTGTTCCTGTGTCTGCTGAATGTGCTCAAAAAATGTCCCGTGTGAGCCTCATAAATGTATCTGCATAAAGCCACTGATGGCTGGAATATTTTCTATCGTCCACATGCTGTCAATTAGGACTTAAAAAACAATTCCCTCTTCATTGCTCCTCTGCTCTCCTTCGAGTGTCGTGCCTGTATTCACAACTGACAATGAGGCGCTTAAAGCTGCCACGCCAGCAGACTACCCAGGTTGGAGGCATAGGTAATTAAATGCACATCGTAATTCCACTGATTAACCAATGATGCAAGCAAAGGCAGCCAAGTTCATAAATACCGAGGGGAGGGGCAGGTTGCATGCATGCCCGAATGGAAGAGCGTCATGAGGCACAATTTTTGCATATTTTGAGCAATTATCTTCAAATGTATATCATATAAGCAAATCCCTGAATTCACTTTACAAGGTCTTTACAGTTCCATTCCAATGTGAACGTGTGATTAACATTTCGTCGACAACCTGATTCATCATTTCAGTAACGTAGTAGATTTTCTTTGTACCTTTGGTCACAACCTTGATCTTAATTGTTTTGCACCTCAGTGCTCTTCTGTTGGGATAAAAAAAAAATGAATGTGCTCAGCAGCCGCACGTGAACTGGACCTTCCACCTGTGGCGTCATGTTTGGCATATGCGCGCACACACACACACACACACACACACACACACACACACACACACACGTCTTCATATCAACTTGTATCTGGAGAACAAAACAATTTGATGATGGTAGTAAAGGACTTGATGAAATGTTTATACTTTTTATACTTTATTTTAAACTTTATATTCTTATCAAACTACTGTAATGTTTCGTTGTGAATAGGTGTTAAGCGGAGTGTTCGATTATCCAGTTTTAGCCAAATTGAACTGTTCATCAAGATTGCTTTTGTGGCTTGCAATTGGAGTGATTGTTTATCTTCATTTTGAGGAGGAAATGCTATACCAGCTAAGGACGTGATGCGTATTGGTGCCGAAATGGGTTACAAAAATGAAAAATTACGAATTTCTGAAATTTCAGGAACCCATCCCCATGGAAATGCAATCGTACATCGCAATCGTACTGATTTTTTCTCTCCCATAGCAATGTTTTTTGCTTTGTGTTGAACTTTTGTTTAGAGATGCTAAAATAAAAACTGTCATTGAGCCAGAAAAGATTCAATGGAATCTTTTTTTGTGTGTGTGTGAAATATCATATTATCTCAGCAGATTCAACACTGCACCTTTTTTTGGTATGATTTATAGTTGTTGTTTGTGGTTAAATAAGCATACAGGCCCAGAGTGAGTAATTTTGGCATTTTGTTTAGTTCATTCCCACTGGCCAGGCTGCAATAAACTCTATGATATACCACTATGTACGCTACTCTTCAATGCCCATTACTTTCTAACAGACCACACCTTAGTTCCTTCTGGCCCAGAGAACCGTTTTAAAAACAACAAATATCCAAGATGTTGAGACTCAACAACACTTAAAACTGTTGATTCTATACCGGATTAGGCACACTGCTTGTGCTGTAAATGCTTGTGGCGTAGTAGGTACAGTAATACAATTTTGATAAGTCTTTTTCGGCGCAACACCGCCGGAGAAGAAGAAGATTTGACAGTCCTGAAATAGTGGTCCTGACAATGGATGTGCCGTTAGAATAGTAACAGACTGACGGACATTCTGACGGTCCCTAGATAGTTGTGACGAACTTCATTGAATGATGACTGATTGTGACAGTTTTGGTTTGGCTTAAAATAATGACAGATTAATGATGATGGACAGGTGGCCTTGGCTACTGGCGAATGACGAATAACTGACCAGCAGATTTTACTTGATATTTAACAGTCATAAAATACTGTAAATGTCATTCTTTCACACTGAAAATAGAAGACTTTTCCAAAAGTGACACACAAAAATTGAAAAATTTCGTTCTTTGTCAACAAGTGCTACAAAATGTAGACCAAGGATGTCGCCAGTCATCGAATGCAGCGGTGGGCAATTCGAGTCCTGCAGGCGCCATCCTGAAGGTTTTCCATTTCTCCTTGTTATAACAACACCTGATTCAAATGATCAGATTATCAGCAAACTCTGCGCAGCCTGATATTGAACCTATTTATTTGAATCAGGTGTGTTTCAACAGGGAGCGATGGAAATCCTGTACAATAGCTGCCCTCCAGGACTGGAATTGCGCACCCCTGCTCGAACCGCTATTTACTAAAATGGATTTCAGATTTACCAGTGTGTCATAAACCGAGGAGAATTGTGCTATTGTGGGAAACCTTGAAACTATAAATGCCTGAAATGCATGTACTTATAGTATTAACAGGCGTACCTTTTACATAAAACCTACAGACAAGTATTGCTACATTTTCTTGCACGATGTGTGCACGGAAAATACATGCCAGGATTAAGCGCGGTAACAAAGTATTTCCACTTGGTTACTTCGAAACACTGACTGTCGTCGGTAATATGCCATTGACTCGCGGTTGCTTTGGCGCTCCATCAAGTGGGTGAGCAGCTCATGTAACACGTAAACGCCTCCCCTTCAATCCAGAGGAAGTCTTCTCAGGGGGGACGTCTACCACGCGCGAGTTGACAAATCAACATCGATTCGCCGGAACCGATGAAACGCGCGTGCACGCTTAACTGATAGCCAGTTCACGCGCCTCTACGCCTTTCTCATTCGACCGGCGCTTCAAAACCAACAACAACGCCACTGGACGCACAGCGCCTCTGCTCGCTCGAATCCTGGGGTAGAGGACGGAGGCGTCTTCGACTGACCGACCGAGGCTTCCCACACTGTAGTCCAGCCGGAGATATGGAGGGGGTCGGCGGCAACAAGAGCATGTCGTACAGCCGGTGGAGCTATGACAGGTAATACTATCTATCTATCCATCTATCTATCTATCTTTCGATCTGTCTACAGTGGTGCCCTTAGGTGGGAGTTCAATTTGTTCTGTGGCTCAACCACGACAGTTGCATCACAAATCATCGTTCCCTATGGAAATGAATGAACGTGCTCTTAATTTGTTCCAGTCTCCCCATAAAATAGAGAATAAATATGCTTGTTATGTTTTTTTATGAAGTAAAGTATATGCAGTATATGTGTGTATATATATATATATGTATATATGTATGTGTGTGTGTATATATATTTATGTATTTATTTATATACTACATATTGTGTGTATATATAATAGAACACAAATGACATAAATACACAAATAAATAGAATGTAATCGCCTTGGCCACCGACAGGTATATGTATTGTACATGGCGATGTGATATTAATATTAGTCATTTTTATAGAGGTGGCTTGGCTCAGTGTTAGAGAGGTCATCTCCCAACCCAGATGTTGAAGGTTCAATCCCCAACCATTGTGACCTCGTTGAAGTGTCCCTCACCAAGATACGGAGTCTTTAGTTGCTCCTAATGCTGTGTCATCGGTAGGTAAATGACGAAACAGTGTAAAGCGCTTTGAGTATTACAGGTAGAAAAGTTCTATATTAGTGACAGCCCATTTATCATCAACATTATGTAGCTTTTTGTATTGTTAAATTGCCCGTCCAAAACAATTTAAAACACACAGCACACATTTCTACTTTGTGTCAGTCCATCTCTAATGCGCTCAGGCCCACTGTTTCTCAGTCCTCTGATATATGGCTTTCATTTTGTAGAGTTTTAACAAAGGTTTTTAATGCAGTGCCACCTGTGGGATCGAAGGGAATGAGCACACAACATTGGTGTTCGACCTTGCCACTTTACGTACAGAGGTTTCGCCGGATTCCCTGAATTTTTTTATGATATTATCGACCACAAATGATGAAATCACGAAATTATTTGCAAATGTACGTTGAGAAACATTCTTAAACTGTTTACTATTTGCTGATGCAGTTGTTCACAAAGTGGTAAACTGTGCCCCATCCTTGCTTTTGAACAATTGAGCCTTACTTGGACGCTCCTTAATACTCAATCCTAGACTCACACGCTTCTAATTCACTAGTTCACCTGTAGAATGGAACAGATTATTTTTGTTGTAGTATTATTGTCATTAATTTTTTAAGAATTCATCAATTTGTCCACTATCTTGTTTTTCATGCCTTAGCAATTTTGGAACATGTTGCAGGAATCAAATTCAAAATAAGAGAATGCATACAAAAAAAATAATACAAAACCCCCCAAAAACCCAACAACAATAAAGTTAATCAGTTTAAATAAAAATATCTTGTCATTTAGTGTTTAGTCGATTTTCAAAAGCATTCAGTATTTATTTATGCATTGGACGTCTCAACATCAGTGGAATTGCGGCATGTACAAGAATGAGCTGATAGGACTGGTGTTGACACCATTTTCACCCTTCCATGCACCAACAATGATAACCTGTTACCTGATAACATGATAAGCTGTCCACTGCGGTAACCGCTGTCCCTGAAAGGGTTAATCTGTCCCACACAAAGACAAATTGACTTTTGTGACGTCAGCATGGAGTGTGAGAGGGTCAGTCTGGTGTACATCCTTCAGATGATAAATGTTTGTTTTGAAAAACCCATTAATAATACAGAGTGTGCATTTCATTGTGTTATCCCCACCATTGTCTCTTTCTCGGCCAGTATAATTACACATACATAATGAAAACAATAGCTGAGCTGTCCACCACTTCCTGCTCCTGTCGATTGTTTTGGTTTGGCGATCTGTCATTGTATGGCAGCAGGAGACAGCCCTGTACAAGCTGCCTCTGACTGTATAATTGGTATTCCGATTCTGTTCTTGCACATCCCAAGAGGCCGCAACTCGAGCCGCTGATATCTTGCAGCCCAAGATTTTTCACCACACTGGGAACTGTGAACGGCTTGCAAGGTCCTGCGCACTGTGCAAGGATCAATAACGATAAATAAATATTGTTTGTTATTCGTGTGCAGTAGTAACAAGACGAATAAGATCATTCCCAATACCAGGCCCCCGTGATTCCTCTGTGACCAACTGTGTGTGTTTACATAAACACACTGACTGGGCGTATTTATGAACATTCAAATGACTGAAGAGCCCATTTTGTTGTCAGAATAGGCCAAATCTGAATCAATGGCGTTAGTGTAATGACTTCTCTTTGCGTAAGACATTGGCAAAAGCGGCAGCATTCTTGGCATGTCCACTCATTAAATAAATGAATCATAATTACAACGGCTATGAGAAAATAGAAAGCACATTGTCATTTAGTGAAGAAATGGATCAAATACACCAGGGGAATTGATGCTGCTGTTGCTAATCACGGTTTTCAGAGCTTCTTTCAACGATCAGCCATTTCTTTTAATACTGCTGTTCCGTTTGGTCCCCATAGCATTCTCAAGTCTCTGTTCCATTACAAGACAGGTCACATTTTCAGTGTGTTTGGGGGGGTTGGAGTGAAGGGTGAGGGGGTGGGGGTGGGGGGGTTGGAGCTAGTTTCAACCTGTGGAATTTTTACTCAAGTAAGTTAAGATACTGATATTAAATGCACTTATATATTTAAATATGTTTAAAAAGTGAAAGGTGTTATATATATATATATATATATATATATATATATATATATATATATATATATATATATAATGTATATGTGTATATGTGTGGCCGGGTCTTTGGAAAGACTGGACTGGACACAAAATAATTTTTAGGTGGGCTTTATTCCCGACTGAACAATGAAGAATTGTTCAGCATTAAGATGAAAGACTGAGATCTTAACTGAATTTTAAAAGGGGTCGAACAGGGATCTAAGAGATCAAAGAAAATTATTTAACAGATTACAGACAATTACACCACAATAGACAACAGCAGTGGCTTGCTTAATAGGAAAACAGAAATAAAAATACATTATTTACAAGCCACAATACTTCTTAGTGCAGAACAAATAATCATTACAACCCAATGTTTTGAGATGCAGCCACACTTACTCGATATGTTCCGGTGTGTTGGGTGTGTACAAAGCACGTGGTCAAAAATAAATGATCTCCCCTCTAAAGAACAGATAACACAGTTCATATAATTTACAGTAAAAAAACATATTTACATCTTATAACATTGCGAACACTTACGCTGTACAGCTGTTCACACGACTCACTAGTGGTAGATGTCAAACTCCAACCCAAACCACTCCAGATATTGTGCTCTACAAATACCATTCAACTAATTAATCATCTGTCCAAAATTAACACCCAACATGCGTCATGGTAACCTAGTTACCAATTACCTGAATATCGCCAGGGTTACGAGGACGATCATGGGTGTATCAAGTTGGGACAAGCAGTGGGCACAGTTCAGCGACTACCCTCCTTTACGTGCATGTCACCCTTTCTGGTCTGATTCTCACACGCTGCATATGTTCCCGCGTGTTTTGATCTAGTGTGGCTCTTAAAGTGACAGTGCTACATTTGTTAAACAAGGAAGCCTTCACTACAAGCATCTAAGTAAGGTTCACCTGGTTACATATATATTGTTCATTCATTTTTATTATCCACATAGTTAAAGAGCTTACTTTCATGTTCATCACATGCCTAAACAAGCTCGTAATCACTAAAAGAATATTGATGCTTTGATTTTGTTGGGTTAATCTGAATCACTAATTATTTTTAATCTTATAAATGGACATTTGGAAGCATTCTTTTTAGGCATATCAAAGCAATATACAAATACTACAAATAGCTGCAAATATTTACAGTTATGTCACATTAACTTGGTAACAAAATTTGTACTCCATTACATTATCAGACTGGGCTCCTATCCCTTCATCAGAACATTACCCTGATTCGTGGAGGTACATTTGTACATTTTAAAGTCAAATTTAACCCCAAACTCTTTCTGCCTACTTCAGATGTACTGATGTTTATTTCTTTTTATTTCATGGCCCATGTCATACAGATTTGTATGCATTTTATTGCATTTCAGTTGTAGACTGTTCCCAAAATATCAGATCGGAACTGTCAAACTTTTCTGCCACCAATAGTTGGGATATGCTTTTTTTTTTTTTTTGCCACGGTATGCTTTATTATCCTTGTGGAATCAGTTCATTGGTTGACAGAAAATGCTGCATGTCGTAATGAGGCCAGGAGGAGAATCAACGCCGTGTTTCTGGTTGTGTTGCTCCATGTCATGTTTATTTTCTTGGTTATTTGTTGAATTGATTGATGAATCACACACTGTCTCTCTGATGTACTTTGATGTGACATTATTTATTTACAGTATCCCGCTACACACGTGGGGATAAGCGGTTCGGATTATGGATGGATGGATGCATATGAACAGTATTTCTGTCTACAAATCCAGGACTGAACACCGAACGATCTGACTTAGCATTGAGAAAACACAGGAAACTGAGATTTCCAAGGGGCAGTTACTTTCATTAATCTGTTCGTGTTTTTGAAAAAAAAAAAAAACATCCAAATGCTTGAACTATCATGATACGTTCCACCTTCCTTCTCGTGCAATGGACTAGTTCCGCTGACTGCACATGTGCAGACTTGATTCGGGAAGAGGCTATCACATGGCAAAACGGGCACCGTTCGGACATTAGTGTAAATTATGCTGACTCAAGTTGGACCACTTGGCTGCAAAGAGCCAACATTTTGTCTTTTTCTGTCATGGAGTTGAAATGTACGGTATGTTACGAGTCAACATTACCTTGAGCTCAGGCTTGAAAGGAAAGAAGTATTAGACAGTGGAACCTAAAAAGATGATTTTATCAGCAGTATATGGTAGAGGATGCCTTTGAGCATGAGTATCTCAAAATATATCATCGACCTCTGATTAGAAATTGTATTGATAACCCAGATGCTGAACCAAGCACAGCATTTTTTATTGCAAAAGGTAAGATAAGATAAGATAAAAACACCTTTATTTGTCTCACAATTGGGAAATTCCCAATTTACAGCAGCAAAATTATGAAAGGGAGAAAGTAGAAGACAAAAAGTATATAAATACCGGTACTGTATAAGCATATTAAAAATGGGTGAGTGGGGGTGAGTCCAGGTTTTCAGGACCGTCTATTCTAGCCTGACAGCAGTCAATAGAAACATTTGTCATGCTACAAATGAACGTAACGTTTGTCATGGCGATTCGAGTGTCTGGACTGAATAATGATGATCTGCAGCACAGTCAAGTGATGATTGATGATCCCAAGGCGGTGTATCTACATTTGCAGGCTTGTATGGTCTTAGGCATTGTAAGTCATGGCGTGCCTGCCAGTGCTTGGACATACAGTACGCGCAATCTCACAATGTTCTCGCACCCACTCAGCAAACACTGTAGCCTAGAGATGGAGGCACAAGGTGGGCTAACAAGATAATATCCAGATTTTGGAAAGCTCTGCCTTGCATTTTCATGCTTTTATTTAAAGTTTATTGTATAATGGGGACGGCGGGGTAGAGGGGCTATAGTATGTTATAAACACGCTTCATGTGTCTTTGCGTTAGTATGGTTTCGCCAGGCAGTTATCTCCGTCGCAATTTCCAAATCATTTGAAACTCGGTGGTCATGAGTGTTGCTTTTACAAGTACTCTACTTGAGGAGGCCAACTTAAAAAAAAAAAGAACTGGGGCTGGAGTGTTGTGCAGTGTGTGAGTTTCTGAGCCTAGATTTCACAAATCAAATTTTGAACCACATGTTGCAAACATGCCACAGGAGGGAATTTTTTTTTAATCCTCATCCCTCTCTCCCTACCTCCATCCAGCCACCCATTTACTATAGTGGTTACCCTTGTTTGGGGCACAGTTAAACTGGAGCCTGCCTGGGTTGACTTTGGGGCAGAGGCAGGGTACACCCTGGACTGGTCACCAACTAATCCTATGGCCCATGAAGACAAACAATCCCTCCCAATCACACTCACGCCTGGAACAGAACAGAAATACAGTATCATGCAACGATTCAAGCCCTGAACCTCAGAACTGTGAGGCAGACGGGCTAATCACGATCTCACGACGCTGTCCCAAACTGGTACCCATCTTTATTATAAAGAAGAGCAAATTTCAATAGATAGTGAGTCAGCTGCATAGAGACGATTGCTTTATTGGCTCTGGCCCTCGAGTGTGATTGATTCTGCATGAGTAAAGCACTTTCTGCTATCTTGACAACCAGCCAATATCTTTTTGCCAAAGTCAGTCCCAAGAAAAACAACGTTTTCATCAAGAAAAGTGTTCATTGGTCTTTTTTAATAATGAACCTTTGTTCAGCTCAGATAACACTATGACTAATGTCTTAAGGAGACATTTACAAGACATTTAAACTGTCAGTAGATGCCACTTGTATGTAAATCAAAGGGTGCTTAGGATCCTTGGTAATCGTGCTCTTTCTAAAACAACTTGTTTTATACCCACAGAATACAGTAGCTTGGTCACCGCTACATTTTTCTACAGTACAACATATGAGTAGCCTGTGTGTTTGAGGTCTCATCACTTTGATGCTGTAATAGATCAGGGCAGGTTATTGGTTTTCCTTTGCATCAAAGTGGACTTGTGTTAAATGACCCTTTCAGCAACAGGTGTGCCTTCATAACAGCAGCGTGGAGCAGTTTCACGAACCAGCTGTGGCCTTGACTCTGACCATTGCGGCAGCAATGGTACATATAACCCTCACCCCAAACCCATGAAGGGAAGCAAAACATAACATCAAATCAAAGTCACTCATGTACTGTTAGCTTTGTACCGAATGGGACAAAGAGTTTAAAACAAATTAAAAATGAAAACACTCACAAGGAGCATGAATTGCACAATGGCATTGAACTAACCAATGTGAGCGGGAGTCAGGACTCCTGTTGTCACTCACAAAGCAATGCTCCTTAAAGGCTCGCATCCCTACACAGATCAGGGGCTGGCAAACCAAAATGTTGAAAGAGCCAGATTGGACGAAAAAAAAAACACACAAAACAAACAAATATGTCTGGAACCGCAAAAAATTAAAAGCCTTAAAATGAGGCAACAGATGCTGTATGTATCTATATTAGCTATATTAGCCTCCTATCAAAATGACTAAGTTGGCTACTAATGCACAATGAGGCTTCATGATAAAATATCTGTTTCCCTGCAGTGCATCCTGCAGAGAAGGGTTGCCCAACCTTTTTTGACTGAAGATCTACTTTCGATCAACACACACACACACACACACACACACACACACACACACACACACACACACACACACACACACACACACACACCATAATGAGCAACACCCATAATGGGACGCACTTTAGCAGTGTTTAACTCTCGTAGCTCTCATGTACCATTTAAAAATGTTTCTCTCGGCCATCCACATTCCTATTCTCTGCCAGTACCTTCAGTGAATTGTACATGAAACGCCGTTTTTATTTATTTATTTTTTTTAACAACAGCCACCTGCCTGACATCCCGTCCTGCAAAGAGACACTTGTGTCGCAGGATATGACACACATCTTCATTGACAGGAATGTTTTAATTGAATATTCTGCACATTTTTACAGCGTTGGAAAACGTGAAGAATGTTTGCCATGTTTGTCTTCCTGCAGAAACTATATTAAAACAACAAAAATTCCCTCCCCCATCTTTTTCCATTTTCAAACATTTTTGAAAAAGTTCCAGGGAGACACAAGGGCGGCGCTAAAGAGCCACATGTTTCCAACCCCCAACACAGATCATGAAGTGTATGTGTGTGCGTGCGTGCATGAGTGCGTGCATGCATGCGTGTGTGTGTGTGCGCGCACGTTTCTGTGATTTTTGGCTTTATTTATATTCTCCTTTGTTTGGTTTTTATAATTATATTAAAATACAGTGCAAGAAGCGTGAAAGTAAAACCTTTCTGTTGGGATGGAACAGATTAATGACATTTCAACTCATTTCAATGTTTGTCAAAGTCAAGGTATTTGTAATATTTTGTTTAGCTTTAGTGAGTATGAACACCTCTCAGTATTATGCAATGCTGCCTCACTGTAAACGGCAACCACAATAATAAATAAACAGTGATTTTTCTGACATTCGAGCTGAGCATAACAAACATTGTGAAGACTAATGAGATTGTTTACATAATGTTGTTGTGGGTGGATGGCCGTTGATGTATATGACCAGTGTTAGCTGAATGGTGCGAAATGATCTTGACTTTCAGTCAACAGGAGACTGTATCGTGATTTCTACATCACGTTTAAGGTCTGGCTTAACTTTGTCACTCAAAGGAAATCTTTCACATGCGTCCATGACAACAGAGCCATGTTTTGATTAAGTACTAAGTGTGGGGAAGAGACATTCCCACACTCCATTCATCCACATCCATAAGTCAGTTTCTCAGAGAGACGTTTAAAAATGTGAACTTTGCGAAGGGAACTTTGCGCAAGTGTCTGTGTTCAAAACCACTAACTTGAAGGGCACCGCCCCAGCGACAAGCCCTAAAAGTACCCCCAGCAGCTTTACTGCGGTCTCTTCTGATTGTGTACTTTTTATATATTGTATCAAACTTTGGGATGTCGATTCAGGGCATGTCTTCAAAAAAAGTGTGGAAAAAAGCTGCTTTTTTGTTCTGTAACTTTATATTCTTTATTATAATTGGTGTCAAGAGAAGAATAGTGTGAAAGAAAGTAGAAAATTGTAACCGCCAGTTATGTACTTTGAGGTAAGCATGCTCACAGTCAGACTCCAGCATCACCAAATCTCATCACACATTTTCTGTGTTTTTACAGTTCACTATTGACTGGGGCTGAGTCTTTTAAGACTTAACAGACTCATTTCACAAGAGCTTGCAACTCACTTTGGCTATATGGCTTTGTCATAGAGACACTGTGTCTCAATTATTTTCCTATTACGCCCCTCCAGGCTTATGAAGCAAATGCCCGGTGGCCTGCCATCTTTTTGGGCCATTGCAAACCTATTTAGTCATTATTTTCCTCTATTTTATCTCGAAAGATAGACCCACAACTTAGAATTAGCAGCCCATTAATCCATTCACAATATTGACAGTAAACTGAACCAATCAACATCGGCGGCAGAGCTACGCGTTAGCCAGGGGCTGTCAGAAGCCATGTCTGAGTTAGGACCATGCAGATCGATCCAAATATCAAAAGAAACGATACTAAAGGGAATAACTATTGAATCGATACCAAAGCACTACTATTGATCCTTTCTATTTATTCATGTTAGTTTCTCCTGGGTTCCTCGCACATTCCCTTTTCTACCCATGCATAAGTGAATGAGGCACACTTGCCGCCAATAATAGCGGTGGGCTACACCAGCAGGAGGAAATGAGAAGGAAGCATGAGAGAAACGATCACGGACAAAAAAAAGCGAAAGTTATTTTGCATTTTGAAATAGTGACCAGAGCCACATTAAGCTTCAATAAGATGTGAAGGATGGTTTACTTTAATGTGTTTGTCACATTCTATGACAAACTGAATCCCATTTATTTTTCTTGTATACACTTTCAAAAGAGTCTGTTACTAAAATGGTATTGAGAATATGAAGTTGCACTGTGGGCTGTTAGTTTGCAGTTGTCTTGAATTAGTGAAATTGTTTTATGAAATAAGATGATTTTTTAAAAATCTAAATAATTGATTAAATGATTAAGTTTTGGAAAAGCATATTGTTTGTTGTCATATATTCATGGCAGTCACAATAGTTATTTTCCAAAAAATATTTTTACAGTCAATATTAAATTTTACATTTATGGCCATGTGCTTTGTTTGAGCTTTTCCAACAACCACATCCATCCATTCTCCAAACCGCTCATCCTCATGAAGGTTGTGGGCTTGCCTATATTGCAAAATTAAATGGAACCTCTGCCAACCGAGTGTGCAATTTTTCTTCTTGCGTGCCAGGCCAGCGGAAAGGAAACCAAAACAATGGTAAATGAGCTAATCAGTGCAACCATAATGAATCATGTTAAAACAAGGTAGGTGAAGGTGTCTAGACGAGAGGAAGTTCAGTGGCTGACGTTTGTTTTAGTGTGGAAGAGAGATAGAGACTACGAATATGAAGATTACCCCTGCATGTGCAACTTAAAACAAGAGTCCATGTATATTTCAGTTGAGGGTATTTTATTCTGGCATAACACAACAAAAAAGTCTAATTTGTATCAAACATACAGTGTATGTATTTAAGAGGACAAATGATTTAAAATTCCGTCCTAATTTAGAATCCAAAAGTACCTTGTTTCGTTATAGGCGATAACATGATCCAATAATTGGTTTTGAAAAGTTGTTATGGTCGGATTCAGTATGTCTTATTTCTGTATTTCTTATTTCTCTTAAAAATTGGCCACTTGTTGTTGAAGCCAGAGGGCAGCCATCTTACATTGCCACTGCAACTGAAAACTTCTGTTCAGTGATAGTTCAGTGTTATCAGCGTGTTTCACACCAGGGCACCTGTCTGGAATGAGAACCTCTCAATGAACGAACCTCACTGTTTACATCGACCATTCCGATTGCACAGTAAGTCACAGATTCCACGTTTTCTGCGGCCAGATGATCCATAATGTACAACTCTGGCAGTCACATACGTTGTTGTATTGTGTGTTCACATTAAGATTGCGGATTTAGGTAAATGTCAGAGATTTTCTCGGACAAAGTTAAAGAAATGACTCACATGAAAATTGTCTTCAATATCGGCGGGAACGGATCTCTGAGAGCGAACGACGGTTAGTTGCTCCGCGATCACAGTCTCAAAGTCCAGCCTCCGCGTGTTCGACATTTTATTGTAACATATGCAAATACAAGAAAAACACTGCCCCCGATATTTGCATGCCGCACCCCCGGTCCGGCCCCTCGGTAGTGATTGGTTACCTGTTTTTCAAACTTGAACCATCAGTACATTGGCGCCTTTTCTGTCTGGTCTACATCGAATTAACATGTTGCAGACTGCGGATGGCCAATGTCGCTTGGGCGCGACGGGTGTTCTCAACTCGTCTTTTGATGCTCAACTGCTGTTCCCGAATTATTCATTCCCCTTTTGCGACTGAGTTTCGCCTTCTCCCCTGTGGTCGCCCACCTGTATTGACGTGCTAATTGTTTACTTTAACAGCCCTCCGGCCATATGGCCGGCGCCTTTGTGTGCAGGCATTTGGGGGTGCTGGATACGCACCCAAACGCTTCGATGTGCCCAAAGAAATGAAACTTTAAACATGATACAATTTTGCTCATAGATTCCTCTAACAGTAAATTACTAGCTTTGGTTAAATACACGTGTCATTCTGTTTGTTTTATGTTTAAACCGAAGTGGGAATTCCAATAAACAGCTTCAAACAAGCACTGTGTATTAAATATTTTTTTTAATTGAAGTTCCTTGTGGGTTTCCTCCCACATTCCAAAAAGATGCATGGCAGGCTGATTGAACATTCTAAATTGTCCCTTGGTGTGAGTGTGTGCGCGCAGATGGTTGTTTGTCTCTGTGTGCCCTGCGATTGGTTGGCAACCGATTCAGGGTGTCCCGCGCTTACTGCCTGAAGACGGCTGGGATAGGCTCCAGTACCCACCGCGACCCTTGTGAGGATAAAGCGGATCGGAAAATGGATGGATGGATGAAGTTCCTTATGTGAGCATGTGTTAATGACCACAAGAAGAGAAACTTCCGCACTAAGGAGGGTTAACACTTTTGAGTCCCTGCAGACACTTTGAAAGAAGTAAGGTGAGGGAAACTCATTAGAGCAGACGCTTCCTCTTTTCCTAGTGCGAATAATTAAATTCATCATCTCACTTCTACCGATTTCGTCTCCCATAACATTTGTTTATGGCTGCATTTATTCTCCAATGCCTGAGCCTCCCCGGTGGGTATTAGTAATGTGAAGACTTTGCAGTCAACATGTAATATACTCTCTGCACGACCAGTGCTTCAGCATGTTTCAACACTCATTCAACAAGTAAACGTGATCTCAGGGCCTATCCAGCTTTCTTTCAGAGAATCAGATTTTACATGGCGAGATAAGATGTGCCATCTGTTTTTTTTTCTTTTTTCCTTCGTTTCGTTTGTTTATTGAACATAAAACATATACAGTAATAATTTGACAGAAAGTAAGGTAAGTAAAATAGTAAAAAGGAAAGAGAAATCAGTCATCATTCAACACAGTTATTATGTTCAAGGGAGTAGGAAGAAGTAAATAACTTATCTAGTCCTACCCCGTGTTATGTGTTTATATCTAATAAATCATTTTAATATCAATCAGAAAGGAAAGAAAGTAAGAAGAAAGAAGTCTCCTTTGAGGCTCATGCTTTACCCTTAACCGTGATATTTTTACAACTTTTGGTTTGTATCGGGATTTTATACATACGCACACTGGCACTTGGTGTGTTCCTTGAGGGAGGATTTTGTCCGATTTCACAGATTCTTTCTTTCCTGGATTTGTACGTTAAATGCTACTCTTTGCTCTGACTATTCTTTTATTCAGCTCTCCACGAGAGCTCTGCACCGGTGCTGAATGCGAGATATGCCTCTGGAGCTGTGGTTGCTATGGTGAAGGATTGTGGCATAAATCTGGGAGGTGGCACTACATGTTTTTGAGAAATCAGATGAGTCTGTGCAATTATTATGAGCGCCCTCTTAAATGTAGGGACCCTCCGCAATCAACCTTGCTTTTAAAATACAAGCAGTCATAATAGTGTGCTGCATGTTGAAGGTTTCAGCATGTCGTTCATTCACTCACTGGCCATAATATTAGGTACATCACCAATACAATATTTCAGTTAGCAATTTTGCCTTTATACAGATGATCATATTTTTAATGTTGGAGCGGTACAGTTTTAATAAAACTGTGTTTATTAACCATGTAAATCCATATTTCTGTATTATACTGTCCCAAGGTGGCCAGAGCAAACGATGTCCAATGATTTTGTTGTTGAAACAAAAAATGTAGCCAAATCATCTTTTTTAAAATCATGTTTATGACTGTATGTCAGTAAAATATTACAGAATGGTACTTTCATTTTTGAATAACACCTTAGAAACTCTAATACTGCCACACATGGTTGCACAATCCTGGATAGATGGCGGGCTCCAAGTTTCCACTCCACAGTGGCTAACTCTACATCATCCGCAAGTGCAGATCTTCAGGTTCTTTGAAGTGCACGACACGCCACTCTGCTGTATCTACATTGCATGTAGACACCAGGCCACAACGCTGAATGTAAAGGAAACACGGGGAGCCACTTTCATTGAAAGGCAAACAAGTTGGCTGCTTTCCTCCTCACAAGGGCGCAAACAACCCGCTTCTACCTGGGCCTGTTTAGGAAAATAGAAAGTTCACAGATTTATCTTGAGCTAAGCTATGTTATGTGGTTGTTTGTAATTTGACATTTTTGTTTTATGTTGAGTTTGACATCATGTTCCAACTGGCAGTGCCAATAAACAGTTGGAAGCTTCTTTGTTTATGAAGAGTAAAATTCACTGTCTGTCAAACTACTGTTTCATATGAAGTCAATTGAGACTGCCACCATACAGAGCTCATCTTAAATTTGTGCTTGTAAATCAGAGCAAAAATGCAGAAATGCAACTTGTATCTCAGGGCACCACAGTATGTGAAAACATATCATGTTGAGTTAGCATATGACCGAAAGTGCAGACAGATTTAGTTTCCAAGTCTGGCATGAGAACCATAGTTGTATACTGGCTCCCTCTGGTGGTATGCTAATGAATAAGTGCAGAGACGGTTCAGTTATATTTATTCATATTCATTTCATCATTTAGAATTGTTTGTTTTCAAATGTCAATTTTGATACAGTTGCAACTTTTGTGTACATTACATTTTATTTGAAGCACTAAAAAAAGTTAGAGAACCACTAACTGACAGGATGTATGGTATGAAGATACAAAGTATCAACATGAGTAACTACCTCTATAAAATATTAGTTTAGTATGTAATTAGTAGTAATTAGTATGATAGCGATATTGTATAGTATGTACACTGTGCTATCCAGTGTATTGTACAAACCACAGTTACTGAAGGAGAAAAAAAATATGAATAATACAATAGGCTACATATGTACTGTGGTGTCATGGAATGATTTACGGTACCCAGAATGTTAATATGAATGATTAGTACTGTTAATGTATAGATACATATACATGCAACACACTTATGTGAGTTCGTCAACGTTTCTTTACATATAATACTGTGGTTGTGTTTGGAGTGAGGGATATAAACTGTTAAACAGCGCCGCCTTGTGTGCACCCACCACCACGACATATTTTTAAACCAGTCGAGGACTTTACTTGTTTCTCACCGCAGTGGTTACCTGACTGCATGTAGCTGTGCGCGACTGAATTTAATTAAACGTTTTAATCCCACCGATTGCCTCTGTGTGTTTTTTGACACACGGTCAAGCATAGAAGCCTTCCTCTGAGCTTCTTTTTTCCCATATAATTCTGCTTCTCAGCTGTTGCCATGGTTATGAGTGCCAGTGTGTTTGTCAGAGGATGCTTCTGGTGAAGGAGCTTCGAACGATGCACTCATTGGTGGCTCCATATCTCCGCACGTGTGCTTGTGATGAGATTTGAGATGACTTTTTTTTTCAGGGAGGGGAACATTTCAGCAATTTGACACCAAACTGTGGATTTATTGCAGATGTGCTATATAGGGGAAATAAAAACCAGACCATTCATGAGGGTTCATTTAAAGATACAGACTTTTTAGTGTCATTATTTATTGAAAAAGTGAAATTATTTAAAATAGAGATAATAAACTGAGTGGAAAATTGGCAGTGTGAGTCACATTGCAGGTTACACACCCTCCAGTATGTACAATAAATGTGTACTTTTTGAAAAGCAGTCATAGCCTGCTCGTCCGCTAATACCTCAACACATCAAGATGTGTTGTATAAGAAGTGTTGTTTGTACATTTCTCAGTACGACCACTCATGATGATGTGGAGGATTCTGTAAATGTGACTCATCCACTGACTCACCTGATGTTATACTTGAATCTAAATGTCTATTGCCGCTGGATAGACAAGTACTGTAATGTCAAAATGGAAAAAAAGTGTATTTGTGTCCACCTTTTTGTCACAAATTGAAACTCATACGATTACATTTCCCGATTTCCTGAGGTGAATCATACAATTTGCATGAATGGGTATACCATATTGCATCATTTGTCAATTTCTGGACGATATTCTTGTTTTCAGAAATAGTCATTTAATGTCTTACTGCACTCCAATTTAGCAAATGAATAACGCACATTTGATTATATTTTTAAATTGAAGTATACAACCAAAGTGAACAAACGAGTCGATATCAAAGACACAAAGAGATGCTTGCAGCAGATTTAGCAGAAAGCTAATGTTGTAGTCTGCAACATAAAATAAGCAAACATATAAAAACATCGATTGGGGTACAAAATATAAAAAATAAATATACTGAAATGAATACACAAATACCTACTGTACATGAAGTGCCGATAATCCAAATAAAAATATCAAGTGCCAGTAAAATGACCAAAACCGACAGTATTTGCCAAATGACATTTTGAGAAGAGGGGAAACTCTGCTGAGAATGGAGAAGAATTACATTTTCATTTGTGAAGTGGAAGATCGAAATGCACATTTCATCTTTGAGGTTGTTTTAAAACTTGTGCAATGTGCAATCAAACTGGAATTTTAAAAGAATTCAAATGAAGGTCTATTTTGCACCAGTGACAAGAACTGATGTTAGTTGATAACTTTAAGAAGTGAAGGAAAGATTGCAGCGTAGGCTTTTAAGCGCTTCAGTGTAGTCACAAGGCCTGAAGGTTCATGAATATGTTTCTTTCTCTCTCTCTCTCTCTCTCTCTCTCTCTCTCTCTCTCTCTCTCTCTCTCTCTCTGTCTCTCTGTCAGTCTGTCACCCTCTTTTGGCATTTCTTGTCACATTCAGCACACATCTTGTCACTGATTAAATCAAACCAAGTTCCACAATGCATCTACAATCCCACTGCCTGTTGTGTCGGCATTTGCATGACTATCAATAGACGGATATGCAGCGCTACCTCCGTTTCATCATCTAATTTCAGAGCAGCTAACCTCACCCAGTAATGAAACCATTACCAATTCAAAGCATTTTGATTAAATATTTAAACCTGCTACTTGCACTGTCCAATTTTCAATCAGCACATGAATCTGCATAGTGAAAAGAGATTCAATACAACAGCTGTATCTAAAATTACACTATGTGCTTTATTATTGTGATTGTAGTTACCATAGCATACCGAGAGAGCTAACATGTTGGTTTCATTTAATGCAAGGTAAAACTAATCAAAAACAACTCACAAAGGTTAAACGAATACAGTACCTCCATTATGGTATCAATCAAACATTTTTGAAAGAGCTTTTATATCATTAGATAGTATTGGAAGACCTCTCTAACTGTGGCCAGAAGGTGCACGCAGTATAAATCACATGCAGACGAGGTCTTTCCTAATCTGAATGGGATTACTGCGGTGCCTTGAATTCCAAGCGGCCCGGTTTATGAGTTTATGAGACGTGAAACATCGTACTGCTATTTTTTTTTCTATTTGCTTTGGCTAGTGAACTCACTTTGGAAATGAACTAAATTTAACCCAATTCACAACAAGCAACAATTTGGCAGAGAAAAATTCAATTAAAAACAGGCTTCGAGCTGAATATTGCCATTCCAACTTATTTTTAAATGTCATCTTAAACATAAAACAATGACAACAACACGTTGCCTTTGAAATATTTTTTTTATCTCAGTGCTCATAATCAAAACGCTTTCGATGGGCTCATGAATAGCATCAATGTAGAGGTGTTCTAACACTTTGAGCAACAGATAATTGCATGCATAAATCCTCAAGTTTAAGACGCTTGCTGATTGTTCAAAGTGACAACACTGCATTCTGATAAGAGGGACACAGCAGCACTCGGCTGTATTGAGGGAGTCAATCCACATGCTTCAGTGGGACACTGGGACATTGGAACAATGTTTCATCCAGTGTGACATTTACTAATCCAAATCATGTTTTATGGATGGCCTCGGTTGTCCTACACTGGGAGTTAGGTTCAACCAAGGCATACAGAGTGTGTGGGTGTGGGTGTGGGTGTGTGCATGTGTGAGTGTAGTTCCAGTTTCTAAAATATATGTGATCTTTCACCAATGCTCGGTGTAATGCTTTTCCAAAAGAAGTCCTTTAAAAAACATCTTTCCACAATGTGTTTGCAGCAGCAAAGTGCATTTCCCTTATGAGCAGGAATCAATACACGTGGGCAGATTTGATTCGATCGATGCGGGACAAAAACCTAACGCTCAGACACTTTTCATTCATATCATGCATAAAGTCACTCATGCTGATTCTCAGTCTGAAGCTTTTATTCAGAGAGAAACTAAAAAGTCTACACGCCCCTGTTAAAATGGCCTGTTTTTGTGATCTAAAAAAAAGATGTGAAACTCTTTCCACTGTTAATGGGACCTAGAACCTGTCAAACTTCATTGGCATTTTAAAAATTGTTTACAGAGAGGAAGTAGAAATAAACAATGGCAAAAAGTAAGCACAGTATTTTATAATTGGGTGTGTGGTTCTTTTCAGAATGAACCAATCACATTCATGTTAAAAGGAAGGCAGCACACACCTGCCACCATGTCAAGTGCCTTTGATGAACCCCAAATGAAGTTGAGCTCCTCTAACAGGATTTTCCTGACATGTCTTAAGCTTTCTAGCAGAAGTCTGAAGGTTTTGTGCTAAGACTAACTGCTGTTTGCAACTGTTCATAATTCCCTCCACTTCGACCCATTTCCGGTTGAAACATAAAACAACCCCAATGCACGATGTTGTCGTCTTTTCTACAATTTGGGAGGGACAGCCAGCTCTTGGTAATGCCACTGTTTTACGTTGGTCATCATGCTCCTAAATGTAACAAATGACAGGGGCGGGGCGGGGTGGTGTGTCATACCGCGGACGTCACACAAGTTAATTGCCGACGGGGGCGTGGGGACGGCTGTCGCGCTGTTCGCGCTGGAAATAGACGTTCGGGAAATCAACACATTTTTCCAAAATTCACAATGGCCAGCATGCCCTTGGTTATAGGTTACAAATTGTACAATTTGTTGTATTTTTTGGCTCCTCTAGATGGCACACTCACTTGCCATTTCTTTTAAACCACTTTCTTTAAACCAAGGAGTCAAAAAAATACAACTGGTTCATGAAGTAACTTGAAGCTTCTTTTTCCCATCACTAGTTACAATGGTCAAAAAAAAAAGAAATTATTTTCTTGGTGTCATTTTTGAGACCACAAAACATAGCGTGTTGACCTTTTTATGCTCACTGTTCACATAACTGCCTGTTTGTGTTTCACCACGTTGGCCTTGAGATTTATCCTACCACCATTGTATGAATAGGCCTTTGTTGAGATTCCCTTTTATGAATGAAGTTATCATGAATTAAATTGGTGCTGACAAATCACTGTTGCAAAGGTACAGTGGCAGATCTTTATCCGTCACTTCATATTTGTTGCCTTGGTTTTACTTGTTCCTCTCAGTGTACTTGTACTTTTGTATTTGTATTTATGCAGTTCGGGTATTGGCCTGAAGGCTAATTTTGGGACTCCTGTTCATTAACTATCCCCACTGTCAATCATAACTGTTTTGCTGTTAAAGCGTTTGTATGAGATTTCATTAGATGGCATGAAATGGTTTGTCTTTAGGAAATTTGGTTTTCTTGAATCTATCGATGGACATTCTTAACAGGGTCGGATTGCTTATTAATTCATCACACAGTGTTTTATTTAAACATTATAAGACCACCACAATTATACTCTATTCAAAACATGAATGAAGTAATTTAAAATGAAACCTTTATGTTCCAATGTCTCAGAGATCCACAACAGATGGATGAAAGCTCCCCTTCACCCAGCAGGAGAAGAGTGGAGGAGGAGAGAGGAGAAGCAGCAATAAAACAGGCCAAAATCCAGAGGCAGGGCAAAAGAATGGTTGTACAATATTTGTGGTTTAACCAAATACAAAAGTATAGAGATAAACCTTAATTTCGAGATTTGAACATTTCTGCACTGGTGGCCGCTGTAATTTCTGCAGGTAAGGAATTCCAGAGTAGTGGAGCCTGACTAGAAAATGTTCCAAAACCCTCAGACTTCTTCTTAGCGCCCAAAAGAGAGAATAATTACACTCTGGAAGGAAATAATCACTGGGTAATGTTCTGCTGATCTCTGACCAAGCTCTGCTGCTCAATCTGCTGCTCTGCTGCTCAATTTCAGCCTGATTGAGACAGGCGGACAAAAGTCAGAGACCCATTTTCACATTGCTTGTACATTCAGTAAATAGACCATAATCGCCGCTACTGTTGGTCTGTTGTTACTAACAATACAGCGCCTGCGGGGCACTAAATGTAAGAATGGACTGGATAACTATAATTGATCATAAGAGACCTTATCACGGTCTGTGTGGTGCTGCACTTACTGTAATGCCAGTGGGACAAGCGTTGTACTTTGAAAATGGAGTCGAGTAGGAAGAAAGCAGGAAGAAGATATTCTAATCTTCACCCAAGTCCCTAATGACCAAATGCAGCCTTCAAAGTCACACTTCAAAGTCTGCTTTCCAGCATCAAATATTCAGCAGGGTGCTTTTGCTCAGGAGCATTCCTGAGCTGAGTGGCTTGTTTCATTTAGTTGCACTTTCATCCCAGCGGCTCATATTCCGGATGCAAAATCGTCTGTCTTGGATGTGGCCATTTGAGGACACTTGTAGATCAGATAGGCTATCCGTCTTCAAAGATTCTGTTCAGGATATAGAAGCTGTTTTTGTTTATCGAGGTCTGGACAAGTGTCTTCCGATTTGAAATGAGTGTTTGACAGAAATCTTTTTTCCCTTCTATTTGCAAGCACGGAACTGCGTAGGATGAATATCCAACTGTGCTACCCACAATCTATAGAAGTACAGCGCATACTATAGACTCATGACTTTTGGCACAAAAAAACGTTTGAAAGTACAGTTTGTAACCATGTGTATGCTCACCTCTAATGATCTCAGAAGTAAATTGTTCTCTATCATGTTGCAGTTCAATGCATAACATTTGGTTCATCCTTCAGACTAAAACCAAAGAGCAAATCTGACATTTCTATAACAATAATTTATGACAACATTCAAAAAGTGATGAGCAAGAAAATACCACCCATACATTTCTCAGACCCTTGTAGGATCCTAAATTTGGGAACGGCTGCAAACAAATAAGCAATAAAAATCTATTCATCCATTTTCTACTGCTATTCGGGGTCACAAGAAAGGTCGTCTGTGGGCAAAAAGATAGATTACACCCTGTCGTCAGTCAATCACAGGGCACACGAAGCTAGGCAACCGTTCACACTCCACATTCCACGAGAATGTCTGTGCAATTTCTCCATCATTCAATGTAAATGTCGATTCAAGGCAAACTCTTGTTTGGTGGAGCCTTTTCATTAAATACAGAGTGTCTCCTTTGACGGGAAGACGCACTATTGAATAGCTTAATGTGGCAGTGTTATAATTCATTCATTCATCTTCCGAGCCGCTTGATCCTCACGAGGGTCGCGGGGGGTGCTGGAGCCTATACCAGCTGTCTTCGCGCGGTAGGCGGGGGACACCCTGAATCGGTTGCCAGCCAATCGCAGGGCACACAGAAACGAACAACCATTCGCACTCACACTCCTGTTCAATCAGCCTGCCACGCATGTTTTTTGAATGTGGGAGGAAACCCACGCAGGCCCGGGGAGAGCATGCAAACTCCACACAGGGCGGCCGGAGCTGGAATCGAACCCAGTACCTCTGCACTGTGAAGCCGACGTGCTAACCACTGGACTACAGGGCCGCCCCGCAGTGTTATAATGCCAATGGATATTTGGACACAAATAGTGCATCAACACCTGTAGACAGAAAATACCAAAATGCTCACAGGCATATACTGCATTCTGTATCCGCTGCGAAAACAATTCATACTACTGCAGTTTACTCTTCTTTGTTTGGGACTGCATAGTTGTATTACAGCACTCCCGGTGGCCAAGTTGCACATACCAGAATGAACCTGAACGGTTTGTTTCTTGACATTGTTTTTATTGATGTTATTGAAAACATTGATTTTTGGGAATGCTCAAATGAATCAATGTGATTTCAATTCTTTTCACTGCAGGCAGATGATTTGAAATATTTGTGTTTTGAATTCCAAACGTGTTCACTGCATGAAGTAAACTCGTATATAATGGCACCACTGCATTGTGATATTAATTCCTCTTTGATGGTGACAGCATTACTATTAGCCCTACTTCTCTTACTCATACGAATAAGCAGGATTATTTCTCTACCTTTTATTGGGTGTTATTTTCTTGTGCTGATGTGCCTAATACAATGACCGGTGGGAGCATCACAGAGAGCGATTTAGAGTATGGCCAGACTGCAGCACTCTAGAATGTCACGATCAAGTTTATCCTAAAATCCTTGTGGCCATTTGTGCCAAATCCGCTCAAATTCTTCCTTCACCTCTTTGACCTTGTGCTTAAAAACACACAATTCCAATCTGCTCATCCTCAAATCCAAGAGAATTTTGTGTGCCAAACCTAAAAATAATGAATAAAATATATCCTGAGAACTTGTATTTTGACAATAGAATAGGTAGTCATTAATGATATTTTTATATCACTAGTTGACTCTGTAAACAAAAGGACTATTTGACAGCTGTGTATTTTTAAGACACCATAACTTCCCTTTGAAGTTGTGTGACTTGACATTTTTGACAGGCCCTCCGTTCGAGTGTTTCATCCATGCCTTGAAGACGGTTGTGTATACATGTTTCGTTGTCATTTCAACCTCATAAATCATAAATCATAACACGCTGGAATAGACAGTTTACCATTGGTATTTGAGCCAGTTATGATTCCCGGAACCTGCAAATCTATGCCAGTACTCTACGTGACCATTTTTGGGTCATTTTCTGTTAAATGTGTGTGAGAAGTATTTTATTCTCACTTATTTGCTTTCCAGAAGTGTGTGTGTGTGCATGTGTGTGTGTGTGTGTGTGTGTGTGTGTGTGTGTGCGTGTTGTTTTATTTGGACTTTTTCCTTTATTTGGCTGTGAGATGGCTTGTGTGACGCCAGTGTGTAATGTGGAAATTACTTGGTACGTTCTCAACGCCGATTGGCTGTCGCCGACGTGGGGCGAACTGGGGCGATGTGAGTCGGCCTGAAATACTGACGGACATTTCGTCAGTCTGACGGAGTGCCCACCTCTGTGCTTCTCCTTCAACATTTCTCAACTGATTCTTACCATTTCAAATTCAACACATTCGAAACGGTCACGCCATGCAGGCTATTGTTTTTCCCCATTCCAACAATTCAATTTTTGCAATTGACATTTTCCCCACAATTACAAAAAAATTCCCCCAAACCATTTATTTTCAAAATCACATTCAACATCACATTCTCAGCTCATTTAACAATTTTCAACATTCCCACAACTCCCACACACCAACAAGTACCCATTTTCCATAAGAATATTGGACTTTTTCCACAAATATAATTCCACATCATTCCATATCTTTCAGTAGCATTCCATATTATTCTTTCATTTGCCTGTTGCAAATTTTCCCCAGTATCATTCCACATCATTCAAGTAGCATTCAATATCGTTTTACATTTTTCACCCTAATATTGAGCATTTTTCACCAAAATCACTCCACCACATTCAGTATCATTCCTCATCATTCCATATCTTTCAATATCATTCCACGTCATTCAATATCGTGTCACATTTTTCTCCATCATATTGCACATTTTTCACTAGTCTCACTCCACGATTCAATGCAATATAATTCCACTCATCCTACATGATTCCATCACAATCACACACAATTTCTCCAGTAATAGCCTTTTCTAGTTAAAGAGTGAACTTCAAGTTGTTGTCCGGTCGTTTGCATTCAAAAGACATTGGTACTCTGGCTTCAAAGGTGTTTCGTTTCTTGGAAGAATACACCAACATTTTCTGTGGCAGTCTCATGGGAAGGTCTTCTTGAGCCACCAACCATACTTAAAAAAAATAAAATAATATTACATCTGAATTCATTTAAATGATTGCGGGTCATTTCACCTGCGAGCTGAGCTCACACGTCCACGTGAGATATGTGCTTGTTGATGAGGCCGCCTTGAATCGACTCCTTGTGGAGCGGTCGCGCTCCCGAGGAAGCCGCCTGCGTTAACTGTCTATAGATGGACTCGGCAGTTGGCCGGGGAACACAGTGAGTGAAGTGTGACAGTGAGGGGCGTCCGACGGCGGGCGGAAGCAGATGTGCGTGAACTGCAGCCACTATCACTGGGTGCCTTTGTCCCATTGTGGAGAGTGTTGAATTAAAGCCTGCTAACACTAGTCATTGCAGTCATATGCTAATGCATCACACTCTGGGTGGACAATTAAATGATTCCAGAAAACACAACTGATTCCCCTGATTTGCTGCCTGAGTACATTTGAATGAAAATGTCATTGAAGGATGGTGGAAAAGAGGGGGTTCTCCATATCTTTTTTTCCCCACTGAAAGCAAGAGACTTGGATGGATGCTGCTGTGGGTGATGCTGCACAAGAGAGATGGATTGGGGAGAGAGGGAGGAAGAAGGGAGGGGGGATTTAAAGGGCAAGAAACGGAGGGAGATTTAGATCCAGTCAAGAGCAGAGGCGGTGAGCAGAGAAGAGGAGAGGCATTGACTGCAAGCACATATACACACGCACACACTCACACACATACACAAGAAGACAAGAAAACGGCTAATTTCATGTGCACGGCGCACAACACTTGACGAGAGCGGCTGCCTGTCTGGATTGGTAGTCATCCGACGTCCCGCAGCTAAAAGACGCACAAGCGAAGACTTGGGGGATACGAGGAGCAGGAATGATCGGGCTATGTGGGCTCTCGCCGTTTGAATCCGGTCCTCAGACCACTTAGCCACTTTGCTGTGGTGCTGTTGCAGGCCGCCAGCCTTGCAGTCAGGGTGATTGAGACAGAATGAGCTCCAAGCACACCTCCGACTGGATTCCCTACAGGTACTGTAACAAAAGTGGGCTCAAGCTGCATCGTTTGGCAGTTGTGTGTGTGTGTGTGCGTGTGTGTGAGGTAAGGCTGACAAGTGTAGTCATGATTTTACAAATGAGTGCAATCATCTCTTTTACATCAATGGACTCTTGTTCGGTAGAAAGATTGAACCCATTCACCGACACAACATTAGGTACATCTGCACAATCTTGTGAGTGAGCCCACACACAAATAAATAAGAATAATAAATAAATGCTGGGTTGTTTTCTTAACCCACTCGCTGGGTAGCTGACGTTTTTTTTTGAGCAGATTAGGTTACTTTTATTAAAGGCTGGGCTGATTATATTTTGACCCAGCAGACTCAGTTGAGGATTTGGTTTAGGTGGACTGCAGAGCTGGAGCTGGTTACTAGAAGGTCAACGACAACGAATCAATAATGAAATGAGTCAATAAATACTTTTTGCTCACCGATTACTGTCATTGATCAGAGACCTGGTTATACTTAAAATTGTCCAAATTTTGGGAATCTCAGACTCCTGAAATATTCTCTGATTTCTCTAGTCCTCCATTAAAGCCGACTAATTGTGTTAAAAAACAACTTTTACTTTGGAAAACAAGAATCAACATGTTTTCTGATTTTCTGATGGTTGTTACGGACCAAACCTGTAACTGAATCATAAAACTGCTTTGTAAAGCGCTTCGTTACAGTTGCAGCTGTTATATGTTGCGCTATATAAATCAGGATGTATTGTATTGTATAAGTCATTAACTTATACATTTGTACATTTTCTGCACTGCCAATTTGCTGGTTTTGAATAAGGAAATGGAATCGAAAATTAGTTAAAAAAAGAACCAGATAAATCAATTAATCACCCAAAAAAATGGAACGATTAATTCATTAAAATAATTGTTAGCTCTATTGTCACAATTTTGGACATTGTGTCCTGGAGTCGTAACATTGATAATGTAACATCTTTTGAAGATGTTGGTGGTGGCTCAATGGCATGACTTTGGACACAGGGATCAGGGTTCAGGGCATCTGATGTGAAAACTGTGCCAAACATACCATGTGAGTGACTTCCATGGTATGTTTGGAATTCCACTTTATATATTCCATTTCTAAAGTGGAATTTCCAGATTAATAAAAGTAAGCAAGACCTTAATGGACAAAGACATTCTGAAGCTTACAAGCCAAATCAATCAAATGCACATGCCGAACACTAAAAATCCAATTTGATTCACCGACCGATATAGATGTTGGGTCATAATTAGGAGAGTATTAGTATTTCATGGCATAAAGTCATCTTAAAGTTTTCTTTTGAAAATATTTTACATTATTGCTTTAAAGGACGTGACATCCTTGAAATTCTGATCCTTCCTGATTAACTGTAAAAAATGGCCAGAAAGGAAAAGGACAGTCAATCGGTAATTGTGAATGTTAAAGAAGTTTGGCATTTCCTTTGTCGAAAATTAAACGAGGCAAACTGAGAAAGCGGGGACAGAGAGGTCGTCGGTTTCACAATAAACAGTTTGTCTCATCTTGTGTGGCTTTCATTAAAAATCCATGCGCTGCTCTGAGTGCTCCATCCCTCATCTCATTAGAAACACACAATGCAGTGTGCGTATTTTGTGGAAACGCAGGCAACATCTCACCCAACCGCATACAATACTCGCACACCTCACTGGTGACTGTTAGAATCTATGGACCCCCCCCCCCCCCCAACCCCCGCTCTCTTCCGTGGGAACCTAACTAGGACAGCAGGAAACATCAGAGGAGTGATTTGAAAAAGACATGAAATCATAATCTTTTGGGGTTTTCGGGTTCGAATGCAAGTTTGCCCGATCTAACAATCCAATAGTGTAATGAATCCAACACCGTCTTCTTTGCGTCACAAGCCTGACAGTGCTATTTTAAAAGTGTTTCCTTCGAGTGCATTTGGCGCTTCGTCCAGGGGCACGGCTCCATTAGCGCCTGGTGTGTTTGATTGGCATATGTCCATTTTGTTCATTAGGCTTGGAGGCATCTGTGCTAGGCTATGACGCAAATGTGTGACGGATGTGTCTATGAAAAAGATTAAAAAAATGTACCTGATACTCATAGTTAGTTATTAGGTCATATAATTCATTACAAATGATGGTGAAACAGCGATTTAGTAGACAGCGCACTTCTGAGAATTTAGGCTCCTGTCTGGGGTTTGCATTTTCTCAGCGTTCTCCAGTTTCCTCACACGTTCAAAAATGATTAGCTTCATTGAAGCCTCCAGGCTGTCCTTTGGTGTGAATGTGAGTGTTATTGGGAGATTGTCTTGATGTGATTAGGTAGCGACCAATCTAGGCATTACCCTGCCTCTCACCAAAGAATGACAAGCAACATGTTTGAAGTAGATGTATACAGTAATCCCTCGCTATAACACGGTTCACCTTCCGCAGCTTCGCTGTTTCACAGATTTTTTTTTGGTGCTGTCTTTTTTTTTTAAACAGTGAATTGTGTTCTTTGCTTATTAGCTAAGGGACTGACCAACGTGAACAATCTCCGCACCTTGTCTCTGTACGACTTTACCTTTGCAAATTTTGGTCTTTGGTTTCATTGTATCAGTGGTGGATGCTGGTCTGTCAAGGAGAGGAAGCTCAATTTCGGCCTATATCATAAAATGTGTCCCTTTATTTATACGTGAATTCTACTCTCCGTTCCTTTTTAAAAAAAATGAAAAGGATGCCTTCACCATAAGATCGGTGATTGGCTCATTTTGCTGTCAATCATACAGAGATTCAGCCTCAGACAGTTAATGCAATCATCATGCAGAAAAGCTGAGCTTCCGGGCCAGCCTATAAACACCCACTGTCTGTAGACTCCCAGAGACACTGAGCGTCCAATGGGTGGGACAAAACCAGCATTTATTCAATGACTCGTCTTGTTTCAATGCATTGGGACAATCTACACTGAACTCTCTAGACGTCCAGCGTTCGCCCGGTCGACGCTCAGCGTCCACACATTTTAAGGCACAGTGAAGCTGCGGGAATGAATGAGAAGAGAGTCGCGTCGTAACCAATAATAAGAAGCTGATTCGGAAAAAAAGTGGAGCGCGTTGTCGCGCATAGTTAGTCAACGACATGTGCACACAATTTTACATACACACATATATTTGATCACTTACTTTTTGACATTTTAGGGGAAGCTGGGCTTCCCTTGCAGTCTTAGAGCAATCGCCTCTGCATTGTATACAAAGTTAAGTATTGTATAATAACTAAAAAATAAAGCTGACTATCAAGTACCAAGAACAACTTTATTTTCAAATGTGTTGTATGTGAAACATACAGCACATTTGAAATTTCGTCCCTCTCACATTTTCTTTGCTTTAAACATATATGTATATGTATATGTATACGTATATATATATATATATATATATATATATATATATATATATATATATATATATATATATATATATATATATATATATATATATATATATATATATATATATATATATAATTTATTTATTTAATAAATCCTACTCCACGGATTTCACTTATCACAGGTTCTTTTTGGAACGTAACCCCCGTGATAAACAAGGTATTACTGTAGTCTAAAATGTATGTGCATCCGGATGATTTTGTTTCGTGCAAACACTTGACAAAATAAAAAGTTAAACACACCGCTTTTTCAGTGTGTCTCTTTAGCCATCTAAAAGAAGAGCATTTGATTGTTCTGCCTGTTAATATAGTGTATGTGGTTGGCATTGATAAATTAATAAAAAAGTTTTTTTTTTTCATTCATTCATTCATTCATCTTCCGTACCGCTTGATCCTCACTAGGGTCGCAGGGGGTGCTGGAGCCTATCCCAGCTGTCTTCGGGCAGTAGGCGGGGGACACCCTGAATCGGTTGCCAGCCAATCACAGGGCACACAGAGACGAACAACCATCCACGCTCACACTCACACCTAGTGACAATTTAGAGTGTTCAATCAGCCTGCCATGCATATTTTTGGAATGTGGGAGGAAACCGGAGCACCCGGAGAAAACCCACGCAGGCCCGGGGAGAACATGCAAACTCCACACAGGGAGACCGGAGCTGGAATCGAACCCGGTACCTCTGCACTGTGAAGCCGACGTGCTAACCACTGGACTACCGGGCCGCCACGTTTTTTTTTTTAATTAAAAAAAACAACGTTTTTCCAAAAAAAAAAGTACTTTGAAAGTGGATAATTTCCCATGGCACACCTGATGATCTCTCAAAGCACATGAATGTGCCATGGTACACTGGTTGACGATCACTGGACTACACTTGTACATGGGTCAAGAAGATTTTATTTTGTGCAACCACCTGACAAAATTAAATCAAGTAAATTCAGCACACCATTTTTTTCTTGCATTACACATTGAATTGAATTCTAACTTAAAACACTCTTCATTTTCCCCAATATATCCACACTCTGTGGCGCTTTGATCTCACATAATTCTCATGTGATTCCCACCTTAGTCAAGAGTAAAAAATAACACCTAAAAATGTATTGTCATATGCTTTGTCCAGGCATATAGTGTCCATTTTCAATTCCCAGACATAGTTTATCGACAAAATAAACTACTTGAATTCCAGAAAAGTAAAACTCATTGAACGTTATGGTTGATTCTTTTTTTTTCATTGCTCAAAGATCTCCAGTGAATCCTGTTCAAATGGTCAAACGGAAAAGGTCAGCATTAAAGCAATTCACGATATTGACTGATCTCTTTAGAAGTCTGATTATTAATACATATTTTTGTCGCACTGTAACAATGGACCCATTTCCACATGTGCATTGCATAATACTGTATTTCTATCTATCTATCTATCTATCTATCTATCTATCTATCTATCTATCTATCTATCTATCTATCTATCTATCTATCTATCTATCTATCTATCTATCTATCTATCTATCTATCTATCTATCTATCTATCTATCTATCTATCTATCTATCTATCTATCTATCTATCTATCTATCTATCTATCTATCTATCTATCTATCTGCGTGTGTGTGTGCGTGTGTGTGTTTAAATGTCGGGATGCAGAAAGTAGCCGACTTTAATAGATGACAAAGGCCCCTGCACCGCTGACCATCTGTGGGTTGCAGAACAGGGCTCTCTGGCATGATGAGTTGTTGGACCTCCATGGGAACAGCTCTGTTTGAGTCATTATGTTCCTGTTTAATGCCTATTCACACACTTAATAACTGATTGCGAACGTGGAGGACTTTGTTTGTCCGTACCTTTCGCACAGAGTGGGAGGCAAAATACTTTTATTATTGCGTTCGTGTGGGCCTCCATCGTCACACGACAGCGCCGCGATTCCCAGCGCAACAATCCGCTGCCATTTTTAACAACTCAACCTGTCGAGGGTATTATTGGAATATAATTGTTCGTGACTCATATCAGAATTATTGCTATATTAAGCAGAGAGCGAGATAGTTGGAAATTACTGACAGCACTACAGTAGAACTCAGTGAAGAGCAGACCAGATCACTCGGAAATGTCGGAATGTTGACGTGAAAGGTTAGCCTGTGCCACTGGAGCCCATGCATCTCACAGCCCCGCTTGACAGTGAACTGAAAAGTTAACATTCTGTCTATAATGAATGTAATAACTCCGTTATTTTTCATGAAGGATTAACATTTTGTCACTTGCTGTCGACTTAATTACACATGAAAAATAATGACATTATCAAATTCGTTCCAGACAAATAAATTCCTCGTCTCAACCCCCCCCGGGTGGTGTCCGTCCCTCATTCAGCTCGAGTCCTCTACCAGAGGCCAGGAAGCTTGAGGGTTCTGCGCCGTATCCTTGCTGTTCCCAGCACTGCACTTTTCTGGACTGAGATGTTCGATGTTGTTCCCGGGATCTGTTGCAACCACTCATCTAGTTTGGGGGTCACTGCCCCGAGTGCTCCGACCACCACAGGCACGACTGTCACCTTTACCTTCCAGGCTCTCTCCAGCTCCTCTCTGAGCCCTTGGTATTTCTCGAGTTTCTCGTGTTCCTTCTTTCTGATGTTTCCATCACTTGGGAACGCTACATCCACTACAACGGCTTTCCTCTGCCCTTTATCTATGATCACGATATCTGGTTGGTTCGCCATTACCATCTTGTCAGTCTGGATCTGGAAGTCCCACAGGATCTTCGCTCTGTCATTCTCCACCACCTTCGGAGGTGTTTCCCATTTTGACCTTGGGGTTTTCAGTCCATACTCCGCACAGATGTTTCGGTAGACTATGCCAGCCACCCGGTTACGGCGTTCCATGTAGGCTTTCCCTGCCAGCATCTTACACCCTGCAGTTATGTGTTGGATCGTCTCAGATGCCTCTTTGCACAACCTACACCTTGGGTCTTGTCTGGTGTGGTATATCTGGGCCTCGATGGGTCTGGTGCTCAGGGCCTGCTCCTGAGCAGCCAGGATGAGTGCCTCTGTGCTGTCCTTCAGGCCAGCCTTCTCGAACCACTGATAGGACTTCTAGTACGTCATCCGTTGGAGCCTTCACCTTGATGTATTCATGGAGCTTGGATGTTTCATCCTGGACAGTGGCTCTCACAGTCACTAGTCCCCGGCCTCCTTTCTTTCGGCTTGCGTACAGTCTCAGGGTGCTGGATTTGGGATGGAACCCTCCATGCATGGTTAGGAGCTTTCGGGTCTTAACGTCCGTGGTCTGAATCTCTTCCTTTGGCCACCTTATTATTCCTGCAGGGAATGCCCTGCCATCTGATCACTGGCAGGTCATAGCTGTTTATTGCCCGGCCAGACAATATATATATATATATATATATATATATATATATATATATATATATCCATTCCATCCATCCATTTTCGGAGCCGCTTAATCCTCACTAGGGTCGCGGGGGGTGCTGGAGCCTATCCCAGCCGTCTTCGGGCAGTAGGCGGGGGACACCCTGGATCAGTTGCCAGCCAATCGCAGGGCACACAGAGACGAACAACCATTCGCACTCACACCCACACCTAGGGACAATTTAGAGTGTTCAATCAGCCTGCCACGCATGTTTTTGGAATGTGGGAGGAAACCGGAGCACCCGGAGAAAACCCACGCAGGCCCGGGGAGAACATGCAAACTCCACACATGGAGGCCGGAGCTGGAATCGAACCCGGTACCTCTGCACTGTGAAGCCGACGTGCTAACCACTGGACTACCGGGCCGCCCTTATATATATATATATATATATATATATATATATATATAATATTAATAATGGAGTTATTAAATTCATTATATAAAAATATATACTGTATATATATGTATACATACTCTGTACATCCCTTCGTTATGTCATAGCTTTCTCTTGTTCATCTTCGTATGGTGCTTCTGGAGAAAACCTCATTGGCCTCTAATTAGGAGCCATTGATGTTTCTCTTTCAGATGTCCAGCCTTGTGAGTTGATGGAACAATCAGTGAGCCTGCCATGGTTGATTTTCAAAGCTCAGGAAATATGAAGTGGGTATTAATGGGTAACAGCAAAAAAAAAAAAAAAAAAACTGCTGTAACAAAAAGAGGGTTCGTTGTCTTTGTCTCAGCAAAGAAAGCAATAGAAATAATATGATCATATTTTGCTTTGTCTTTAACCAATAGGACAAAATATTTGAAAAATCTTGGACTTTATGTAAACACTGCAAAAATGGTAAGCAGACGGTACCTTGAATGTTCTCTGTAGGATTCAAATTAATAATAGTAATTATAGTGCTAGAATAATGCGGAAGCACAGAAAAAGTAAGTGTGACTTTAACAGAACATAATGTTTCTATAAGACACTCTTGTCAAAACACATTTTTTTTTTCAGTTTTTTTCACTTGCTGACATATTCTTTACAAACAAAAACATTTTTGCTGCTAACGTCTTTGAAATCATTCAGGCTCTCATTTCATTCTCATTGCTTTTGCTACATTGACTTTTAAACATTTGCTTGGACCAATGACATGAAGTCAGTGTACAGAGGTCATCAAGTCCGATAAGATTTAAGTCAATACGGCTGTTTGCAGAGTCTGTGATATTGCCCAGTTGTGTTCAGGAGAACACTCTGCTCAGCCAGGCAAAACTCACAAAATGCATTTAATGATGGCAAATCAAATATGCACTTGATACTGTGCAGCCACTTGTGTGCCAAGCCAGTCATTGTCATTGCTGCAGTGACTTGTAATCACGCTGTCGACCAGAAGTCTCAGCAGCTGCAGATTCACAAGCTGTACACCATATTGAACCTCTTTTGAGAGCCGCTGTTGTCCATATGGTCCCTATAGTTCTAATTTCCGTAGCGTAAAACCACAAAGCATAAGCTTTGACTGGGTGAAAATGAGCAAGCACTGTATCAACATTTCCTGCAAAGAGACCGTATGAGACCAAATCATTTTCATACACATACAGTATAAAAAAGTGAGAAATAAGTATATTGGGGTAATTTGGGGAGGAAATAAGTGAGGGATATTCTGTTATTGTCTGAAAAAAACGAATACTTTTATTTATTTTGCTCAGGCATTTTTGTACTATGTTACTTCAAGTCAAGTCAACAGTATTTATAGAGCACTTTCAAACAGCCATCGCTGCATACAAAGTGCTGTACATGGAGCGATTTAACATACACAATAAACAGTAAGACGAATCGGTAATAAAGGTGGTAGAAAGCACCAAGCAGTAAAGTCAAGAGCAAATCTAAGTCATGCTGAGTCGAACGCCAAAGAATACAAGTGAGTTTTGAGGAGGGCTTTAAAGATAGGCAGCAAGGAGGCTTGCCGAATGTTCAGTGGGAGGTCATTCCAGAGAGAGGGACCAGCAACAGAAAAGGCTCGATCCCCTCTGAGCCTCAATTTAGTTCTTGGTACTTCCAACAAAGACTTTAAATCAAACAGAAAAATTGCTTTTCCATGATCTTGTGGAATCTTGGTTTGAAGGAACTGTGTTGAAGTGAGTTGAGGTTCATTTAGCTTATTTTTTGAGGGGCTAGGGGCAATTGCCCACTGTATGTTAATTAAAGTGGTCTTCTGGTGTTTGCACAAATAGAAACAATCCATAAATACATTTTAACTGCTTCCCTTAAAGGGGGTTTTAACTGCATGTCCTGTCTGGCAAAGCAATTAAATTGAGGAGGATCATAATGTGTCAACAGCACACATCTGGCATGTTCACAACCACAAACCCATGTTACATAAACAGCTATTCTGGAGTTCTCTTATTTAACACAAAAGAACCATCTTCACATAAGGCTCATCGGTAGTATTACCTAACCTAAATAACACTTTCACTAAATAACACTGACTTGGCATCATAGATGGTAAACCAAATGTGTATACTTGGACTTTACTCACATGTATCAATAAATTTACACACAATATCAAATGGTAGGGAATACAGCATCTTGAGAGAGAGAAAAAAAAAACATACTTTTAATCTTGACTAGATGAAGTGCATTCACGGATCTGAAATTTAAATTGCAGAGGATAAGAAACTAAGAATGGAACAAAACAACTCCCAAATTCCACAAAATGGCAGCAAAGTAAGAGTGTTGCGGGTTCGTCTTGAGCACAGAAACAGTGAATATGCAGGGGGTCACTGTACTAAACGGTGCTCCATATTTTTCATTTCATTTTACCTTTCTTCTTCTGTGCTTCCGGAGCTGAAAGTAGCCGTGGAATTCATTTCCACTTATGTTTTGAGATAACTGTGGACAATATAGTCAACCCCCCGTATATACTGGAAGACCCATGAATAGAAGTCCAGTGAGAAAATGTAACGTCCAATTACTGTATGATATGAACAAAAATATCACAATGGCAATGAAATCATTTGTAGCAAGCATATAGGTGCTTCAGACTTATAACCAATATTGTGTGGGACATACAATATAGTCTGTGATTGAAATCCTGCACTGCACATTTTAATTGGAAGATGACTAACAGTGATGCAGGGGCAGCCCTTGGTATGACGCAGGTAGCGCATGTGCTTAAGTCTACCTCTGAGTCAAAAGGATTCTGCGTTGTTTCTCACTCCGCTCTGAATGGCATTTGCGTGTTCTGTCTGTGCTTGTGTGGGTTTTCTCAGGCTACATCCTCCCACGTTCCAAAGTGGTTTCAGAAAATAAATGAATGAACTAACTAAGTGTCCAAAAAAAAAAGTCAGTCATCCACTGCTATCATGGCGTGATGATTATTCTTGTCCATTTGTCTCTCTGGTCAGCAGTCCCGCTTTTAATAGGGTTTGGTGTCATCATCTGAACTGAACTTATTCTTCAGCAGCACTTGTTGCCGTGGAGACCCGGCTTAGGAAATGAGCCAAGATTTTAGATCAGCACAGTGTAAGCTCGTGTGTTTTCCAATAACAGATATGGCATAGGTCAGTTCATTGAAAATTTGATTCAATTCTCTTTAACGGTACAGAGAGTTAAAATATAATACATAACCATTAAATACATCTAAATAGTTTAAAAAGCAACATTCCTGTAACTGACCACCATAGGGTTTTATCAATCTAACATTCTGCACTCTTTAAGTACCTGAGTAAATGTGATCCCAAACAAACTGTTCACATTTGTCTGTATTTTATCCATATTTTGTGTTTTCTCTTTACAGCACTTTAGATGACGAGGGCACAAACCTAAGGCAACAGAAGCTTGATCGGCAGGTAAATATTTTTTGGAACAATACAGCAATCTTTCACCCGTTTTACGCAAGGAAAATCTCATGGCACTGCGGAGTAGCTGAATCTCCGAGAGCCGAAGTGCGAATATGCGGTGCCAACTGCAGCCAAGGAATCATATTTATAATTTCCCACCCCCAAAGTAATTTTGAAAAAAAACCACATTATTTTCATTTATTAATTTCTTTCTTGTGTGACGATTAATCAATGGGCCACTTAGAGTTAGCACAGGCCACATGCAGCCTGCAGCCCGCCAGTTGCCTATCTCTGGCCGAGAAAGATGAAAAACGATATTTGTAATTAATCAATAATAATTTTCAGAAATAAGAAGTGAAACGGGATACTTTTTCCATGGCCTCCACTTATGATTTTTCACGGCACACAGGGGTGCTACAGGGGAATCACTGCAGTAGAGGAACATGTTGACATCATCCGATAAAACAACTCTTTTATCCTGACACCACCTTCTGCAATGCCGGCGTGGGGCCTCAAAAGGTCAGCTCGTCTCTGGGGTGTTCCACTGACAGATGAAAGCGCCTTTTATACTCTCGGTGCTGAACAAAGTATATGATCACAGAGATTTTTTATAAGACCTGTTAGGAAATCAGACGTACTACTTAGTATAATATTCACCTGTGTTACATGGATTGGGAAGGGAGAAATGAATATTTTCTTCAAGTGAATTAAGAGTGTAAAGAGTTAAAACATTGTAGATATCAGACTGTACTACACCATATTATACACCTGATAATTTATGTTGCTGTATAAGGTGACCGAAACTCTTCACTGTACAAGGTCTACATCCTTGTAATGCAAATGTTCCGCACAGTAGGACACACCTAAAAGCATTCAAGTTTCTCAAAAGCCGACAGTGCGCCCTATAATCCTATGCGCCTTATTTGTGCCGTAACAGTCTCTTTATATTCCCCACTGAGTTGTTTCCCTGTTAGTGTTCCTATGCCATCGAGAGGCGATTATTAGCAGGAACCAATTGTACCCTAAAAGGGCTGTGCCTGAGACTAATTGACATGTACAGTCTCCAACACACACTCAAACAGACAACTACTTGGTGAGCTCTGCGCAGACATTATGAAACAAAGATAATACCAAAAGCATAGTTACCTACTGACTAAATGAAGGAAGAAGGAGACCAGCAAGACTTCTAAGGATGCTTAGCTCCTTGTGCATGTGAGCCCACGAGGTTTGTGTGCCAGACATTTTGAAGGGGTATGTATACTTTTTCTAGATGCATTTTTATTTGTCCCCTGCTGTGTTGTGCAGTCAAAACAATATAAATGTTCCTCTCCTCTTTTATAATCCTTAACTCACACAAGCCACATGGGTTAACATGCTCAGTGATTAAGACACTCCATGATTTGGCTTAATGGCTCACTTCATTCCTCCAGTTTTAAAGGCTTTTAACTGGCTCACAATCATCTGTAGAATAGATTTTAAAATTCTGCAAGTGGTCTATAAATCACTGAACAGCCCCGAGTTCTAAATGCTTTTAAATCCGGGTTAAAAACATGGCTCCCCCTCCCCCTCCCCGCCCCATACTTTTGATTAAGGTCTTCTAAACATTTTTAAATAATGTTTTCTTACAGTGATCTATTATTTTATGTTTATAGTTATTTTAGGAAAACTACATATTTATTTAAGAAAACCTTTATTTGTCCCACAATGGAGACATTTGCAATCTACAGCAGCAAAATTAAAAGGGGGGAAGTAGAAAAGAAAAACAAAGTATTGCATGCACAAAATAATGTTCAAGAAAAATGAACTGTACACAGTACAGAATGCAATATAAAATAGAAATATAGATACAAGCATATATGCAGATATATGCATATATGCTGCATAAGGTGGCTGTGCTATTTACAATGGGTGATTGGGGTCAGTCCAGGTTTTCACGTGTGTTGGTTCAGCAGCCTGAACGAGCGTCGGTACCTCTCCTTCTTGCAGGGCGGGTGGAACAGTCTCTGGCTGCCCACTGCTGTCAGGGTGGCCTGGAGGGGTTGGGAGGGTCTGTCCATCATAGCTTCCAGTTTATCTATCATCCTCCTGTTGCCCAACTCCTCCAGAGTGTCCAGGGAGCAGTCCAGGACAGACTGGACCAGTCGCTCCAGTCTCTCTCTGTCCCGGGCTGAGATACTGCCTGACCAGCAGACAATGACATAATGGATGGCCGAAGTCACCACAGAGTCATAGAAGGTCTTAAGGAGTGACCCCTGAACCCCAAAATACCTCAGTTTCCTGAGTAGGAAGAGCCTTTCCTGATCAGGGCGTCCGTGTTGGTAGACCAGTCAAGTTTATTGTTGAGAAGAACACCCAGGTACTTGTAGGTGGTCACCCTCTTTATGTCCATACCCTGGATTTTCATCGGTGCAGGCGAGGATTGTTTCCTGCAGAAATCCACAACCAACTCCTTACTTTTCCTGGGGTTGATCTGGAGGTGATTCTGCAGGCACCAGTCCACAAAGTCCACGAAGTCCCCCGTCAGTCCCTTGTATCGCAATCGCAGAGTCGTCAGAGAACTTCTGAAGGAACTTTACTATTAAATGCTGTCTTTTAATGTGTTGAAATGTTGTCAGTGTACGTACGTTGAGTAATTTTTGTCAGTTACCTTTGTTTTCTCTGTTTTGATTCTGATTGTCGTTAATGGTTGTGTTTGTGAATCTTTGGAGGTGTTGTGTATTTGCTTGTGTGACGCACATTGAGTTGCCTTGTGTTTGAAATGTGTTAGATGAATAAAGCTGCCGCACCATCCCTTCAGTGTGTCATTCACACTTTATTTAGCACAGGAAGTAAATGTAGCCTCTCTTAAATTAAGAACACACAGCCAACCTGACAATGATGACATACTTGTATCTCATGCTCTTCGCCGAGCCCTCCATTAGTAGAAGCTTTGAATATTTGATGAACTCGAGCTGGAAGATGTGCATGAAAGTGACAGTCCAGATGAATGGTTCTCTCCAAGCTCACGTGAAAGCGGTTTGGTGCAATGTGTCATACATCTATAAATGTATTCCTTCCTCTTGTTAATCTCCATTGATCTCCATATCTGTCCTCATATTGTCTCGTGTGTCCACCATGTACAGCGAGTGCTCCTTGAGCAAAAGCAAAAGAAGAAGCGTCAAGAACCCCTGATGGTCCAGTCCAACGTAGATGGACGGTCTCGCACCCGTCGCACCAAACAGAGTGAGGAGCAGGCTCCTTTGGTGGAATCCTACCTCAGCAGTAACAGCAGCACCATCTATCACGGTTAGTAGGACCCCTTCATGCTGTCTGATAAATGGGAATGGTCGGGCCCCATGTGTGTACTTTCTAGTACAATCCATACTAATGGACTCCATTGAGCTAACTTTTGCTCCTATGACTAATTTATGCGGACCAAAAATAATATGGTACATTTTTCATAGTATTGAGTGTGGTGAAAAGCAAGAGTATACAGTACAGTACCTTCTGCCATTTGCTGTTTAGATAAGATAAGATAAGATAAGATATCCTTTATTCGTCCCACACTAGCAATATAGCAATGCTATAATGACCATATACAACAAATCCAGTGTTTCCTTGCATTTTTGCGATTCAGATTATTTAAGATTTTGGAACCTGCCCTCCGTTATCCACCTATTTCCAGCCCCTTCAAAAGTAAATAAAAGTACAGTACAACGAAACCTCTGGGTTTTGTGATTATGTCGTTCCAGAAAGACTGGATAAAAACATTGCATGAAATCCAAAACAGTATTTCCCAGAGGAATTAATGAAAATCCTATCCATCGGTTCCAGATACCCCAAAAACTATTTGGAAAGAAATACTAAAAGCTAACGGAATGGATGAATGAACATTTCACATCATTATACTGTAATGCCCGTCAATGTGGACAGAAGGATGCACGCAGTCGCTGATGCAATCTGTCGTTTTTAATAAACAAAACAAGCAATAAACCCACATTCATAGGTGTTGCTGTTAGCCACAACTTACGCCCATGCACTCCACACTCACAGACTAACTGCCGGAGCCATTATTCCCCAACTTGGCTTGCCCCCTCTCTATGACGTCACACAAATACAAGAAACACATATTACAATACTTTAGAGATTCTTTATGGCGTACAGTGAAGAGTAGAGACTGGAATCATCTAAAACTTACTCTTGAAATCTGTAATGTTTCTCATCCTCTATCAAATGGTTGATGCTTGGAACCGTGTTGTATATACATGTATTTTATAAGAAGGGTTCAGCAGATTTTTTTAACAATGCAAGACAATGTACTTTCATGATCTCCTCACCAATACTCAGGCAAGTAGGAGTAGCAGTGGCATAACACATCCTCTAAAAAGTCATGGCTTCAAAATAAAAAGGTCACCAGTAGAAAAAAGTTTCACCACAGCTTCCTTGGCCTCATGGTGGCTCAAACTATTTTTTTATGTGTATTTAGTGTGAATGATAAATATGCAGGGTGGCACGGTGGTCGAATGGTTAATGCATGGCTTTTCAATGCGTAGTCCAATTTCCTCCCCCATTCCAAAAACATGCATGGAAGGTTAATTGAAGACTCGGTATTGTCCCTAGGTGTGATTATGACTGTGAATTGTTGTTTGTCTGTGTTCCCCGCAATTGGCTGGCAATCGGTTCGGTATGTGCCCCGCCTACTGGCCGACGACAGCTCGGATAGGTTCCAGCACGCCGGCAAACCCTCATGAGGATTAGCGGCTCGGATAATGGATGGAGGAATGATAAATAAGTCTCCATGTGGCTAAAGAAAGTGTGGTAAAACGGTTATATTGTGTGCTTCCATTTTGAAGGTCTCACTTTTGATGAATGTGTCCCAACACCGTTGTGCCCGACTGCTGCAGAGCAGAGCAGGAAGGTTCTTGCCTTGAATTGTTAATCAAGCTTCCATTGTACAATATGCCTTACCATCTGTCGAGCCCTTTTTACACAATTTAGGAAATTCTTTGGCTGAATGCATATCGACTGATTCTGGTCAATGAATGGCTGAGTGATGTGGCATTTTTTTTTAAATGTAGTCCAACCAAATGTACAAAAATTGTGACACACTTAACAAACAACAACAAAAATGAAAACTTGGTCAGAAGAAAACCAAGTTGCCACAATATTGCTCAGGCACCTTCTTGTGGACTCTGTCATTGTTGAACTGAGAAAAGCTGCTTCATTTAGACCAGGGATTGGCTACTCAAATGCTGTAGGGGCCCACAATATGTCATCAGTGCTACAGAGGGGCCACATAGCATCTTGCACTTCCAAACCAGAATTATGACAAAAATGTCATTAAATACAGACAGAATATGGAGATATGCTCAAATACATGCAAAACCCAACAACAAAGGGTTTGAAGCAAAAAATAAATTAATTAATCAACAACCCAAAAAACAACAACACAAACTGATTCAACTAGGCGGCTCCCTCCACTCCCCAGTGCTAAGAGCTCTCTTGCTTTCTTGAAAGTTTTCACAAAAATCAAGTCGAAATTTGAATATTATTGAGGTACTTTGTTTTGTGTTTCATTCCAAATCTGCACAAAATTATTAGGCCTAATGTCACAGTATAAGACAAGCACATCCAAGTCATACCTCCCATCTAATGGGGAATGGTGATATTCCAACTGAAATCATTTTTTCCCTTTTTTTATCCTTTCGATTTCTAAAATATGTGTTTTCCAGATTTTTTCCCTCCATTTACAACCCTTTTTCATAGACAATGATAGTAATATAATAAATGTTTATTTAACTTTTGGTGACTACCGGTATTTTTTGAAATTGTCGCAGGCTGCATGCCGCAAGTTGCCTATCCCTGATTTAAACAAACTATGGCCCTCTGTTATGGAGAAGCAGTGCTTTGCCACTATCTTGTGACATCAATAGGCAATTGGAATTGTTTTGCTTTTGGGGGGTGGGGGGTCGTAGGGAGAGCACAGACTTACCTGTACAGGGTTTGTTTGCAAATGTATGTGAGCAAGCTGGTATTAATGGGTGGTATCATTATGATTCTGCTCCAGTGATGCCAATGACTAAAACAGTGAATATATCTTATCTGCCTGCAGCTGTTATCCAGCTGTTTAACAAAATGTAATTAAATCTTGTAAATCAGTTGTGGAAAACGAGATTGTAATTAAAAACATTTTGTTCGATTTCTCTTTTTAGTTACTGAATTAAACGGGAGCGTGGAAAAGGCCATTAAAACAACAAACAATGGCACTAGTGGCTCAAGTGTAACAAGACGAACAAACACGAGTACAAGTATTTTGTACTGATCAGATTAGATGGTACACACTTCAATAAAGCGTAAAACTGAAGGATTTTATTGCCTTATATTTTATTTTCTCAATGTGTTTTTCACTTTACTTCACTAAACTATTTTTCACAAACGAGACACAAAATGTTCTTTTGTGAATTTCTGCAGGGAAATTGCATGTGCCACCACACAGAAATAAAAGCATAAATCCAATTTCCACCTCTAAGGGCCACTGAGTTCAGGTTCATGTGCTGTCATTTTTCCTGTCAAGTCTGCAAAAAGTACATTGGCAAAATGTCACATTGCAGCTTACTGTTCTGTAGAGCAAGGAAATAATTATCTGCGCTGCGCAAAGTCAGAATCTTCTGACATCTATTCACTTTTTGTTAAATCTTTCATTTATTTGCATGCTCTTCTCTTTCAATTAATTTGAAGTAGATACAGAAATGCATCTCAGTTGCTTCGCCATTCGGCACACTTTGACAACATAACGAGCACTGTGAAATTTGGATTGCCTCTCATTGGATTGTGCAAATGTACCTAAGGCCAGTTAGTGTATGGCTCTTTTGTCAAACACAAGGCCCGGGGGCCAAATCCGGCCTGCCGCATCATGGTATGTGTCCCGCAAAAGCAAATCATGTGTGTCAACTTTTTGTTTATTGTTTATTGAACATCTAAAAACATACAGTAATAAATTGACAGAAAGTGAGGGTTAAGTAAAATTACGAAGCAGGAAAAGAAAACAGTCATCATACAGCACAATCACATGATCCTTGCTGAAATGAACACATTGTCATTGGATCAACTATTACAGTTGACTGATTTCAAAACCAGTCATCCATTAATTTGTTGTGTACAAGTCCTAATGCGATGAGATGATTAAACATTTTTTGTGGTTTCAATCGTAACAGCCCTCTGAGGGGAGATGCAACTCGAAAGTGGCCCGCGCCAAAAATGAATTTGACACTCCTGGTGTATGGCTCATGTTCCGATTATGTTTATTTCTTGCTGCCTGAGAGCTCTTGACGTGTCTTTGGCTATTTCATTGTTTAGGGCCAGAAGCCAAGCAGGAGGAGATGAAAGTGAAAGCGGACCCCCAGCCGCCTCGCTCGATGAAAAAGGGCAGAGCGTCAGCCAGCTCCACTCCTCAGACAGGCAGTGACAAGAAGGAGAGGAGAGGCAAGCACAAAGGTCAGCCCGATGACGAACCGCCAGTCTGACACAGAACGATCCACAAACACGTTGAAGTGACACACAGGGACAAAGTCCAAGCAAGAGACTAATCGAACGGAATAGGAAAGGTGATATACAATACACAGTGGAATACTTCAACTTAAGTCAGGAAACAATTCAAAAGTCCAGTAAAAGACAGTCTTCAAATGTTCAAATTATTTCAAATGAAAGTTGTCATAAACATCCTTGACAATTGTGCTCTAATTAGATGTATGTAATTTTACATTACCTAACTTGTTGCAGCTAAAAATGAATCTTTGAAACCATTTTTATTATAACGTCCTGACAGTGTCATAGGAAATGGTCTTAACAGTTCCGTTAGTGAACACAGCCTCTAAGGCAGTGACGTCCTGGCTGAATCCTGATACGTGATTGGATGAAAAGGGATGAGTCGAAGCAGGTAGCATGGTAGGCCCGCCTGTGTGTGTGTGTGTCTGTCTGTCTACGGAACAGGACAGAAAGTTCCAGCAGACAGCCACTTGTCTTTGAAAAGCAAAACAACTGTCAGTCTGTGTTGAAAATGTTGAATTTGGACTGTAAACGGGAAAGAGTTATCAAGTCATGTGTTTCAAGTCAAGTCCCATGACTACCAAGTCCAAGTCAAGTTGAGCTCTCACAAGTTTTACACGCAAACCCGAAAATTGGTGACTGAAGTCTCACTCGAGTCAAGTCATGTGACTCAAGTCCCCCACCTCTGTTAATTGTGACCATGGGTATCAGAGCAAGGTAACAGTTCTGTTCAGCTGCACTTTGTTTTTGTGGCTCAGGAGGGATGGACAGCCTGGCCTGCCACTCAGAGGACGGTCAGATCCAAATCTTAACAGTGGGCCACCTTTCATCAGAGGATGGGGACGCAGAGCCGGTCACGAGCTGCACTTCGTCACAGAGCAAGCAGGACCTACGGGTGACCATGCTCAAAAAAGGTGCAATTTGTTTCTGGTGTACATCAACAAAGCCTCATGACCAACAAACTTGTTGAACCAAAATGGAATCGAACGAGAAATGCGGTTTTGAAAATCGTCTTCCAGTTACTGACACCTTATTTATTTCCATTGTCTGCGAAGGAATATCAAGCAGTATGAATTTTGATGAGGAGGAAGATGATGACGATGAAATTAGTTCCACTTCGTCACAGCTCAACAACAACACAAGACCAGGCTCCGCCACCAGCAAGAAGTCATGCAAGGTAAAAGTATTATTTTGAGATCATGAATTGTGGCGATTGATTTGCCATTGAATAATTTGCCATTTAATAAATAAATGTATCTATATATAACTATACATAAACATCATGCATATATTCTGTCTTCTATCTTATTATTCTTGCAGCTTAGTTGTGAGTCTTCTGTATTCCATTATCAAATCATCAAATCTACACGTGGTGTAATTCATTACTCACATACTCTTTGAAGAGGGGTCTCACCTTTGATGTTTTCTCCCCCTACAGGAGGTTGCATCAGCGCCAACTCCACCAGTCACTGAACCGGCCGTTGATGTGGAAGACTTGGAAGAGTTTTCGTTGCGACCTGCACCACAGGGGGTCCGAGTGAAGTGCAGAATCACGAGGGATAAGAAAGGCATGGACAGAGGCATGTATCCCACCTACTATCTTCACTTGGAGCGAGAGGATGGCAAGAAGGTGAGGATGCAACATCAACACGTGGACTGTGCAGTGTTAACACGTTCTGAAAATGATTAATGTTAAAAAAAAATAAGCATCTTACAATTGTACTTATTGTATTTTGTTTTGCCCCAGGTGTTTCTGTTAGCAGGCAGGAAGAGAAAAAAGAGTAAAACCTCCAATTACCTCATCTCCATTGACCCCACTGATCTGTCCCGAGGTGGGGAAAGCTTCATTGGTAAACTGAGGTAAATCTGGCATGTGTTGTTGTCATGTATCTTTTCAAGAGGGCAAGTAAAATTAAACAACTGAGAAAATGTGAACAAGTGTGCACACCCTCTTAAAAGTGGGATACGGCTCTGTTTAGAACTAACCAAACAAATTCAGACTCATGTGAATTAAAAGTTAGCAAACAAATTTTTCTGACTTGTATCTCGCTGTAGAGCTGAGGCCTGAAGTTTTTGTAATCACGCTGATTTCTATTTGGAAGAATAATTCATAATTTTCTCCACCTCGACGGAGGCCCCAGGTCCAGCTCACACTATGCTTCACATTTGGTGTGGTGTTCTTTTGATCATGCGTGGCTTTGTGATTGTGCCAAACAAACCTTTGGGAATTAGGGCCCAAAGGAATTGTTTTGTTTGGACCATCAACACCATACGTGCAGTCAGGAATGGTGGTGGCACAGCATATCCTTTGGGGCTTAGTGTTTTTTCTTTAATTGGAATTGGTGCCTTAGAACATGGAGGTACCAATGACCAGCAGTGTAAGCATGGAGCCGTCAGTGTTCTACTTTTTTAAAAATTTTCAATGGTGGCAGATGAGGTTGAATCTGATGATCTCACTTGTTATTTCTACTCCCTCTCTCACATTTTTTCTACACATTAATAGTGTACAAAACTGGACATGATTTATCTTGGTTTCATTATTTTTATACAAAAATAATCTGGCATTTGAACGCTTTATGTACATTTTCATTCACCCACTGTTCATGATTCAATTAAAATAACAAAATCCAGGAGCGGTCCAACCATGATGTCATGATGTCATGATGCCATGACGTATTAAAGCCTTATCCTATATGTTGATATGGAGTCACAAGCCATCCATCCATCCACCCATCCATCCAGTTTCCGGACCACTTTTCCTCACATCCTATGTAGCATTTCATCAAGCAGCATTGTAGTCCTATTTCATCATTTTTAGCAGACAATTCATCTTTTCAGGGTGCCGTTTCTCAATATCCATATGGTTGATGTCGGGTAAAATCCATGTCCAAAATACTCACTTTTCAGGAGACCACAAAAAACGGCATGCTTGTTCAAAAATTAACATTGCATCGTCAAAGAAAGCAAGCCATTTTCAACACATTATATAATTTTTACAAATCGCACTCACGGATCCCAAAGAGCTTTGCTGGGCTGGACGCATGTGGATGAGACGCAATGCGCTTGCATTATCTAGGCTGGGACGTACCGTAGTTGAGGCATGCACGAGGGAAGTCGAAACTTACGACTCTCTAGTTACAAAGTAACTTGCTGATTCACCCCTGAGTCAGTAATCACTGCCTCTGTGATGGCGAATATGCTACACTTCTGACAACCACGGTTCTCACTAAAGGATGTTGGGGAAAGACGGAGAAGCCATGCTAATTGCTAAACTAACCCAAGATTGATGTGTAATTGTGAAACACTGGAATTTCATGCTTTGATGGTCAAGTACACTTTTTGCAGAAGTCTGGCTGAAACCGCATTAAAGCGGAGATTATCCAGTTTTGGGCGACGAAACAAACACCCACAAAATCAATAAATAAATAAATATAATTATTTGACATTTTTTGACTAAGTGTTATTGAGATAAAGATGCAGAAGTTGGTGATTTAATTGACAACCAACGTAATTAACCTGAGAGAAAATATAGCAAATTCCAAATATCAAACAGTGTTTGTAGTACAAGTACATTAAAATTAAGACCAATTTTGCAGATTTTTTCTGTGATAATTATATATTCTTCCTATGTCATATATATTTTTTTACAGCATAGGTCATCACTGAAATCATTCTGCCTCATTGTGAAGTGTGCAGGATTTATTTTGAACATCCCATTCAGTTTACTAACTATGGGTTGCTGCCCAATAAAGGGCTACATTTAAAATCACAAAAAAATGTGAGTAACCATTTTCTATTGATTAGATTGCTGCACAGGTAACTGACATGTAAAACATTGATCCAAAATATATTAAGGTCAAGGCCTGAACACAACTGTCCACATTGTCTGTCAGTCATAGCCCAACGCTTTGCCATACAGAACTGAGTGTGACGAGGTGTGGCCTCTTTTAACCTGAAATGATATGAGTGCCAGTGTGAGCTCATCTCTCTGACACAATTCTACCCTAGCGTCTTGATCATGCCGTTTGAGTGTCATTCAGCAGTGAAACTCCTCATCGGCTTTCTGTCTTCCTTTGCCATTGCTTTCTGTCCACCTCTGTCGGCCGCAGGTCATCCATTGCTTCGCGCTCACCCAAACCTTTTTTCCTCTCCGTGGAGGCCCTCCCCTCGAGCATGATGATTTACAGAGAGCTGGGAGCAAGACGGCCACTTCATATTCATTGGCATGTTTCATCTTCTAGATTCTCTGAGCTTTTCCAAGATCCATCAAGCAGAGGGTATTTTTATTTACTTTTTTAAAACGAAGTCTGTGCTTCTATTTGATCTTTTATCGTCAAACCATCCTGACAAAGTAATGTCAAACCTCAACTCATCTTTGATGGTCCCGGTCCTGGATGCTCTTCCGTCTCCTGAGCACCACAACTTATGTCTTCCACGGAAGTGTGTCCCTCCTCAATTAGATCAGTATCTTTCATGCTCCGTGTGAGCTGATGGACACAATTAGGCATCGGTGAGACGTCATCCTGCAATGTTAAATCGTTCTCTCTATCTTCTTCGACTGATTCCAAGTCATCTCTTGACTTCGTTTCAGAATCAGGCGGCAGAGGATTTTCTTCGACGTCTAAGTCACTGCTGCTGTCCGAGCTGTTGTCCTCAACTCCGTGCCACCACTGGAAATATTTCTTGCCTTTTGTCTCAAACCGGTGTCCGACCTTATCATTCAAGTACATCCCTGAAGTTCCAGCGAGAAAATTCTTCTTTGCTTCTTGCCCACCGGGGTCTTCACTCTCTCTGGACCCTTCTCCTTCCTTAGCCAGGTCACTAGAGTTTTTAGCAAGTTCATGGATACTTTTAAGTGATTCAATATCTTCAGAATCCATTTGATCTGTTGACCTTCCCTCTGATCTACCAAGTAGAGGTTCTTCATCGTTATCTAAATCCGAACTGCTGTCAGAAGTGTTGTCAAACTCGTGCCACCACCTAGAACGCTTCCTCGTTTTTATTTCTTCTTCCTGTTCGGCGTCATCCCGAGATCGCTTTCTCGATGGTCCTGGCTGAGGTTCTTCTTCTTCTTCCTCGTCCTCTTCCTGGCTGACCACCATCTGAACCTCAGCTGCAAAATCACTGTCCGAATCATCTTCATTCTCTTCAATGATATGGTTAATGTGATCAGCGTGATTTTCAATGTGGACATTTACAATGTTTTCATTGACAAAGCCAATTTGGTTTTGTCTGAAGACTCTCATATGATGATTTATGATAATATGCAAGAGGAAGATAAATTCCATGTCATTATTGTCTCCATTCGGTGGTTGATCTTCTGTTGGAATGTGAATATGGTGGCCTGGAAGACAATTAAAGCCTGTGGGTGACAATGGACACCAAACGGAAATATAAATCCTGTTTATCGGGTACTTACGATTCGGACCATTGTGGTCTCCGTCCCCTTGTCCATCCATTGGGCTAAAATAACGAGAAATTGCAAGCACTAATTGACTAATACATTTGCAGAAAGCTTTCGGCTGTCTTTAACACATTTGAGGATTTAAATGATTGTCATGCTTCCAGAGTTAACATTAATAGAAATGCACGTGTTTACATTCTGTGGAGGATAACCAACAACAAAATGCTTGAATTTGAGGTCAGATAAGTCTGACTGATGCCTCGGAAGGAGGTTTTCGCACCGTAGCAATGACAACTAATTTGGCTCCGCCCCCAAAATACTGTGATATCACATAATGTCATTCCCTTCCTTCATATAACCATTATGACATTTCATTTGAAATAAGATTGTCATGCTGTCACAGAACTGCTTTCTAGTCATTTATGCACAAGCGTTGCATAATCATAAACTTACCTCAGGCTGGAGGAACTTGTCTTTGCTAGTCACAAAGAATGCTAGTTACAAAGCCATCAGGAATTGCAGGTGGAAGTTCTTCTGATGGTTCTGCATTCTATTCTATTCACAATCATGCTTATCCAGATCAGTTGGGTTAAAGGTCATTCATTCCATTTTACGTTTTCACATTCTGCCCTTTTCAAAGTGGCGCGTCAAAACCTCAGTCATGGCAACAGTCACTTCACCCCAACAGTGCATATAAATATACATCCCTCTTTGTAGCCATTCAATCTGAATGCTTTGAATAAAGCACTTTGTGTCATCATGCGCAATGCCATCATCATGATGATGAATGTATTTCTTGTGTGATATTGCGCTGCTCTATGCATTCCTGTACAAGGAATATGAATAAACATGCCTGCTATTGATGGTGCAAGCATTGAACGAAGTGACAAGCGTTATGGGGAATCTTAAGACTCTTGTTGATGGCGTGCAAAGGTCTTCAACGCTTCAGATAAAATGAATTTCCCTTGCGTTAAAGAAGCAGTAAGGAACGTACTTGTTGAAATGCATTGCAGGTCAAACCTCATGGGCACCAAGTTCACTGTATATGACAGTGGCCTGAACCCTATGAAGACCACGAGCAGCCTTGAAGACTGCAATATGCGCCAGGAGCTCGCGGCCATTTGCTATGTGAGTTCCGTTTGTCTTATCTTTTTATCCTTCCGAGGCACTGTGAGTTCCTTTCAGGTTCCATTTATCTCGAGTATTTTATTTGAAAAGGTTGGACAATTACAATGGTATTCGGTAGAGAACAGAGAGATGCCAATGAAAATGGAACAAGTATTTTATAAGGTGCCTAGGGTTGTGTGAAACATCGAATAGTAACTCAAATAGCAAGAATGCAGATCTTCAAAATGTGTCAGGTTCTTCTTCAACTTCTCCGACAACTGTCCATTAAGAAGTGAAGATTGTTTTGCGTGTCTGCTGATGAACTAAGGGTACTATATTAGCCACGGCAGCCCCGTTTTAGGCCACTGCGGCCGGAATTTGATGGTTGTAAGCCAACACGGGGGCGCAAGATGGGCGAACGTCAGTCCAGTCATTATTGCAGTAGAGGCCAAGTGTGATTTTAAACCCTTTAAGGGACAGCGGTTACTACAGTGGACAGTTTATCATGTCAGATTACAGAGTGAGTGAAACGGTTAAAATGTTAAAACATTTGCTGCGGTAAAACGGTGAATGTGACGAAGCCTGACAGTGCATAATCATGCATATCAAAACTTGGAGGTAGTCTGTCGTGTGACGGCAAGCAATTACTGCTGGCGTTTCACGCTCGCCGCCTACATACTTAAAATGGTGAATGTGTGAGTGAGTGAGTGAGTGAGTGAGTGAGTGAGTGAGTGAGTGAGTGAGTGAGTGAGTGAGTGAGTGAGTGAGTGAGTGAGTTATCTGACAATAAGGACACTGCAGGGTGTATGTTAACACCATGTTTGAGAACAAGTGATGGATTAGTGAAGTGGTTATTGCCACAAAATGAAGGTTGTCATACATTTATTGGCCCAGCAAGGTAGCTTCATTTGACTTTATCCGGGCCATAAACATTGAATGATGAGAAAAGTAACGGGCAAAATCCCACAAACAGTACATTTCAGACAAATGAGGCTATTTTGACCACTGGGACCACGGTGAAAATGTAGCCTCACCATCAACAAGCCATTAAAATAACACTTTTTTCACCTGACAGAGGAAGTTATCAAGGTGTGTTGCAATGCCATACAAAGAAAGTATTTTTAATTCACACAGATTTTAGATGATATGTTGTCATAATGCTTTCTACATTTTGATCTTTCAAACCAAGGAAACCAATGTCTTGGGATTCAAGGGACCTCGTAAAATGAGCGTTATCATCCCGGGAATGAATATGGACCATGAGAGAGTGTCAATTCGGCCACGAAATGTATGTATTTCAGGAGCCACTGGGCTGATCAGTTCAACGTCTAAAACATACATGTTGACATATTGGGCAGACCGTTATGACTGACCTCCGTTGTTTTCTTTTTCTACTGTAGGACCATGAGTCATTGCTGGCAAGGTGGCAGAACAAGAACACAGAGAGTGTGATTGAACTTCATAACAAAACTCCAGTTTGGAATGATGATACACAATCGTATGTGCTCAACTTCCACGGCAGAGTCACTCAGGCCTCTGTCAAAAATTTCCAAATCATTCACGACAATGACCGTGAGTTTCATGTACCTCAGTTGTTAAAGAGTGATCATGTCAAACTTGAAAAAAAGCAAATTGGATCACGAACCATCGTGTTTTTGGTCACTCAAGTCGAATTTGAATTCACGTCTCACTTCCAGAACCCGATCATTTCAAACTGACGCAAAGGGACAAGTAACATATGACTGCCCTTAACAGTGGCGGCTGGTCAAGAGAGTGTTCACCACGTTACTTTCCTTGAAGGAATAAAAATACTTCAAATCAAGTAAAAACATTTGGAAATATATGTACAGTGAAACCTCTAGTTACCATCTTCATTGGTTTGGTGAGCACATTTCTACCTTGAAATATTCATAAATCCAGGTACAGTAATATTTCTCATTGAAATAAACGCAAATGTAATTAATCCATTCTAGCCCAAAATAAAGTTATAATGACCCCTTTTTAACTATTGTGTGGTCTAAAGTAAATATAAACTGGGATGGCACATTGTTATTTTAAAGATTAATTCACTCCTTCATGACTGCCTTCATCATGCTATTACCAGCGAGTTCTTTCTCATTTGCCTGTCTACTAAATATCAAAACAACAACATATACAGTCTGTAGCTTAGTAACAAAACGCGAAAAGAAGAACACAGATCTTTCTGCTCCCCGTATGACAAGCGCTTCAGATAACATACCTTGAGACGGTTTCCCTTTTCCTCGTGGCATTCTGACTCTTTAGCGCTTTCTTGACATCTTCTGCATTCATTCAACACGGCTGTTTCTGGCATGAAAGCGGCATACTGTTTCCATTAGATGTATTGTATCTGTGATTAAATGAACGGATTTTATGTAGGTGGAACTTCCGCCTCATGACAAAATGCGGGGATGGCTATTTGACATGATTATTCCTTCCTTATTATTACATCTGGGGTAAAAACAATCATTTAACTTAGCTAAATCGACCACAAAAATTAGGTGACACAAAAATTTCTGACTTGAAATGGAGTACATGGTGACTCCAGAGTAACCCCGTCTGGATTACTCCAGAGTAATCGATGGAGTAATTGATGGGATAATCAATTCTAAAATAGGTGAACTGGCCCACAGGCCCATCGTCGTCCTTGGGCACCAAGTAAGTAACCCCTGTGATAGAAAAGAACATTGAATACTGTACGGTCTTCACATTCATTCTTTATTACAGTACGTGTTTTCCTGTTACGACTTTTAATGGCTCTGGGCCTTTTACACAAAATTGCAACAATTTCAGGTTCTTATTTCCCATCTTCATCCATCATTTCAGCTGACTACATTGTGATGCAGTTTGGCCGTGTGGCAGAGGACGTCTTCACCATGGACTATAACTACCCAATGTGTGCCCTTCAAGCCTTTGCCATCGCCCTCTCCAGCTTTGACAGCAAGTTAGCCTGCGAATAGACGGTAGCCTAAATAAGGCCATCTCGTCCATGTATGGTCTCATCAAGGGCTGTTCATGTAACACTGCGGCTGGTCCAAACTCCAAAACCACCATTTCCCTGTATGTGAGAGATTGTTTGTGTGTGTGTGTGGGTGTGTGAGTGTGGGTGGGGGGGGGTGGGGCATCAAGCACAAAGAGTTGCCCACTTTTAAGACAATGAAATCAATGTGTTTTGTAAACATTTTGAAGTTGAAGTGTGCCACTGTTCCTAATATGTACAAGCTAGAGCAGCTTAACATTGTGACTGATGTGACTAATAATTGCATATTTGTACATTTTTGGAGTTGGCTACATTTTATGTACCTGTCACTAAAACAACCCAAGGTTAAAATAATAAAAAAAAAAACATCTACAAGCATGAATACTTACACGGTTCCAAGATTAACATGCATGTCAAAAGCTATTTATTTTGTTATTTATGTATTTATTACATGTTTTGTTCTCTGGACAGTTTTGGCTCTGCAGAGCTGCAAGCACATCAAAGACAAAGCATCCACATAAAACTAATGGATCTGAGCAGGGCAAAGGCATGTTACACTGTGCTGTGTACCGTACAATTTTGTGTCTTGGGTCACATATGTGAATGTATAGAATAATGGTGCACTTTAATTTAAAGCCAGTAGTGGATGAGATTGCTGTAAATGAGTTTTTGTGCCTTTGAACACTAACTGCAATGTGGCGCTTTGGCTGTAACGTGAGCTCTCTGCTGTTCTTGCCACCTTTACCTGCACTTGATGAGTTACGGTCATAAACTGTAGGTGGGTGCAAAGCTGGTTTTCATGAATCAAACAAAAAAAAAAAAAAAAACATGACGAAAAGCCCAAATAGAAGAATCAATTCCATGATGACGTGGTTAGAGCTTATTTTCTCAAGGACATATTACATTTCCCTCAAATGTAACATTGTACTTGGCACAATGTCTGAAATCCCTTGGAAATATTACGGAGGACATGGATTTGACACAGCCTCAATGCTTGCATATTGCATCTATCTTTGTCTTTGGGATATTTTTATACTCCCCTGATATGGCAGTCGGGTATGTTCCTCATCTAAAATGTAGTTTATATATATATATATATATATTTAGTGCAGAAGCGCCTGACTGGGCGAGCTTACTTTCTCAACAATTTTGTACTTTATCATTGTCAAAAAAATATCATGATGAAGGCAAAGAACAATTTCTGATGCCACAATTGTTTCTGTGGATCATGAGGAACTCTTTATCAGATGTGCTATTCTTGTACTTAGTTGTGTTCCAACATTTTGGATTTCTATTTCAAAACTGTTGATACTTTGCTGTGAAGTCTGCTTTTTGGTACATGTTCGGATCCCCCTGCTTCTCTCACTTTCTGTTTTTAGTGCTCGTGACGACGTACAGTGAATGCCGTATGTCTGACTTGTGTGATGGTATAGGCACTCTTGGAAAATTACAACAAAGGTGAACGAATAAAACCTGAGTATGTTTATGTTTGTGCTCTTAAAATAGGGAAAACGTTGCCCTAATCATTAAGCTATGTTTAAATAATAGAATTAGTTGATTAAGGTTCTATGCTCAACTCATTATGCTTTATTAGCATTTGGATTTTGGAATGCTACAGAACACCTTATGTTGTCAAAGTCATCTTTGAGGCAAGCCATATCGTAGTTTCCTTCATAGGGCCGTTATGGCTGTGAATGATTAGCTTATACTACATATACGCAACAAATTGATGGATAACTTGGAAATCAGACCAGTAAAAAAAAAACATTCAAATTGAATTTATTTTAAAAGAGGGCTTGGGAACAAAACAACATCACAATGTTTTTAAAAGTGAAAGCAATTTCACAATTTTGTACTTTTGATTTGCTTTCATGGGCCACATAAAATGATGGGGCGGCCAGATCTAGCCCCCAGGCCTTGAGTCTGACAGCCATACCGAAAGGTGACATGGTTGAAAAAAAAAACCTTTGTGAATTTTTGCAAATTATGACATTCCATCACAAAAACTTGGCAAAATCCACCCCGCCCCCAAAAGAAAATGGAGGCTGGAGCCTTTTAGCTCTAACAACCTGTACCACATCCCAAGATTACACAAAGCCACTGAACCTACCTCTACATGTAAAACAAATATAGTACTGTATTAGTTGGAGGTAAATCTTGGTTATGGTAATCTTCCCAACCTCTTACTTCTAACCCAGGGGTGTCCAAAGTCAGTCCTCAAGGGCCACTGTCCTGCCTGTTTTCCAGCTCTCCCAGGAGCAACACACCTGATTCAAATAATCAGGATCGTTCTAATGCTGCTTCAGTGCTGGCTGATGAGCTGATTGTCTGAATCAGGTGCGTCGCTGACGGTGGAGATGGAAAACAGGCAGGATAGTGGCCCTCCAGGCCGGGAGGTGGACATGCCTTTTCTTACCCAACCCTAAAATAACATACACATGTGGACACAATTGCTGGCACCCTTCTGAGGATGAAATTGGTCAAAGAGATAACTTGAATCCTCCTGATTCTGACGTCATTTACAGAATGCCAAATACCAGTCAGCATTGCACTGCGTTGTCGATTGTCCCGTTAACCTTTCTTTGCCATTGTTATCGTGTTATTCGGCGAAATGCCTCAGCGCTGCGTGGCGATGAACTGTTAACTTTCAGGCAAACAGTTGTTTGAGTATCCAAAAGAAAAAAATAGGGCAAATACATTAGAAAGATACAGTTGCATTCTCAGAAAGTGAATCAATTTCATGCCGGTGTCAAAGACCTCTGTTTTCTCAACCGAATTTGCAAAAAAAGGTGGGTGAATCAATCAATTAATAACTCTGACTGTTGTTTTTGAAAACATTCGATTCAAAGTACTAAAGGCGTACAAGAATGTAATGCTGCACGAAAACATTCAAACTATGAGTGCATGGAGGGAATCCTCCATAATGGTTTAACAACTAACAATGCTGCCGATATCATTTGCGGTGTGGCCAATAGTGCAACAGAACTATCTGAGCAATGACAATGGAGGAAACCAACCCACTATAACATGCTTGCGGGAATACATGGACCAAGTAGGTAATCCCATTGTGTGCAATTTACAGCACAGCACAGTATCGAATTGCAAAGAATAATGCAAGGCTAATCACCGCAGCCTATATATGTAGCTGACCGTTCTTCCACTCACGATGATTCTCAGAACCACTCCATGTCGAGCCGTTCACTTCCGGGTTTGTCGCTTATCATGTTCTCACTTCGGAAAAACTATTACTTTGTCGAATTTACGAAATACAAACGATATTTTCATGCTTTAATGTATTTGGTTTCTTTACTTTATTTGTGACATAGAAATATTTCTTTTGGACTATCCTAAAATTACTTCTCAGTTGAGCTTTACATTTCTCAAAAATATGTGCAGCTATAGTTACAGGAACACCAAGCTGTCCGGAGATGCTCTTGTAGGCTTTACCTTAAATTTGGTTGACTATAATTTTCTAATTTCCTGAGACAACTACAGTATCTTCTTTTCTTCCACTGGTCCATATTTAGTGTACACACCATAACACTAAACAGCAATGTCTGGTTTCCATTGGTTCACTTTGGATTACTTTTTGTCTGATTCAAGTAATTTCTGTTACCTCGTATTTTTTTTTTCCTTAAAAGAGTGCCAAACAATTTATAAAATTAATCTTGATTTCAATTGGTCAATAGAGGAAGATATCCATATAAATGGATATAATGTATCCATTTACAAATGAATAACGGCAAATGGCTCAGACTAATTTGAAGGGAAATACTTTACGTCTCCCTCCTGTTTCGCATCCTCAGCCCACTGAACTCGTTGGGAAAGTCTCTGATGACATTACTGTCACTCTCTGCAAAAACTAACATTGACAAATATTCTGTTTCTTCCTTCTCTGCCTCCTCCTCAGTGTTGGGACATTCTGTACAACGAAACTGAAGTCTCTCCGCCTCTGTCACTGGATCTTCCTCATCAGCTTCCTCCTCCTCTTCTATCTCTGTACCATTATCTTCATCCACATCATCATCCTCATTTTCTTCCACCTCCTCCTCCGCCTCCTCCTCCTCTTCTTCCTTCTCCACCTCCTCCTCAAAGGTATCTTCTTTTGGGTAGTGAAATACATTTCTGTGGTCATTAAAACTAATATGCTTCCTCCCTCTTTTTTGACCTTGTAGGTCATTGTGTACTTGCAGACCTAATCTCTCACACTGTGTATTTGTAGTTGCCTGGGAGGTAAGGGGAACCAGCAAAAGTTGTTTTTCAGCTTCTGCTTCCTCCTCCTCTTCCTGCTCCTCCTCCTCCTCTGCTATCTCCTCCTCCTCTTCCTCTTCTTCTTCCTCCTCCAGATCTTCGTAAACATCTTCCCCATCCTCACCTTCCTCCTTTTCGTCTTCATCCTCCTCTTGTACTGTGGATAGTTTCCTTGCTCCAACCTCTTCCTCCTCTTGTTCCATTCGCTCTGCCAAGGCCTCCGCAGTGGGCTGGGTGACAGGCTCCTCCGAAGCCACACTGTCTAATTCACATTTATAATCGGGTACTTTGTACTCACGGTAGGTCTCTTCTGGGAAGCCTGTACAGAAAAAAAAAAAAAAAGAAGAACAAGCGGTCTGGGCACCTGTCTGTCATCGGCAGTCTGACATTATTTCAAGGTAAACAAAACTGTAATCTTCAGTCTGTCAGTCAGTCATGTTAATATTAACAACGCTTCCATCATCGCTTCAATCCATAAATGTCATTGCTCCGGCAGTGAACTTCACATAGCCTACAATATTTGGCAAACTATTGAACTATACAGGAGGGCCATACTGGTGGCTGACTGTTGCGTTTGACCTCCTAAGATGCCAAAATGTTTTACTTTAAAGTTTGATTTACCTTAACCAGAATCCCTTTTCACATTGTTGCCAGTGGTACAATTCTGGTGGATTAATGTCATGTTATTCCTCATAAATCCTTTTGAAAACCAAAACTAAGTTGCCAGGTATATCAAATAATGTTTTTCCTTCAACTTCATCGACTTGTTCTTGCTGTTCTATTCTACTTTGTCTTTGCCATGTTGCTCTGCCTACTCCTGCTTCTCTGCTCTCCTCTCCCTCTCTGCAGTGCTGGAGTGCTAGGAGGCGAGGCCGAACTCAGAGGCGGAGCCTCACACCCACACCTGTGCCACATCAGCTTGAATAGGTGGCAGCCTATTTAACCAGCTTCTCCAATTGTCTTGCCACACTGCTGGTTTTCCTACTGCCATGTGATCTAGTTTATCTTGTTGTCATGAACATGTCCCTGAAGAAGATTATTTCCAGTTGCTTCTTTGTTTCTTGATTATCTGATAGTTTTGGTTTTAGTGTATTCATTTGGTGTTGTAACTTTGGTCGACTATCTCTGCTTCTTCTTTTCACGGCTCATAAGGTTTTATCCCTCTTTTTCTTCTTGTCTTTATTACAGCCACCATCTGAAATGGGGTGTGGGGCTGCAGAATACTCCTAAGCTCCGATTGCAACTCTTTTCAAAATCAAAATATAAATTATAATCTTAATTCAGAAGAATTTGTCTGCAAAAAGTGTCTCTCGTATTCAAAGCGACTTTCGGACCTCTCAGCTCATCAATTAGTTGTCTTGCCTGACCATAATGAACACCTTATTCAAAATCATGCTCTATTGTCTCTTTGGTGCATACTGCCACCAGATGCTACAGTCAATGCAGCCTACTCAAGCTTGTTGTATTCAGTGAGTCCATGAGGCCTCATGAGGCGTGTCAACACAATGACACACTGTGTTGATACTGTACTGATACTGTGTCGCTGACCACTGCCACCTGCTGGACCTTCAAAACCCCTGCAGCCAACCCACTTGACAGACTGAACAAACTGATTTGATGATGACGTGTATACAATGCACTCCCTCACTCTACCCACGATAGCCACAAGCGCCATTGTTTATGTTGTTGCTTATGCTGTTTATATTTATATTGTCTATACTGTTCAGATTACATGTCTTTGTTTATACAGTGTAGCTGCTATCCTTTCTTAGATGTGTGTGTTTAATGCACAGCATGTTTGCATGCATGTATGCACTGAGGATTGAGAGGAAGAATCATCTATGCTGCATGTCATACATAAAGCATATTTGACAACAAAGATGACATTGACCCTTGACAATATCATTCACATCCGTGCATTCATATTGTATCATTTAATGTGTTTCAATAATGTGAAAATCATGTGAATAAGGATGCTTGTGGGCTTTGTCTTCACAAATCTTGATTTAGAAAAATAAGATGCTTCAGTGTTTTAAATGTCAGTCTGTTGCATTTCTTGCATGTTATTTCCCCTGCTGTGGAGAACACACACACACAATGGAATAAGACATGTCAAAAATCCAAGAGGCACTTGGTGAGACAAGGAGCTTTTAATAAATACCTTATTCTCCAAAAGGAGATCAAAACGGCTCTACACGGCGGACAATTTGTATTTGTCCGGAAGCTGCTCCATAATATGCACGTACCATAGCAACGTCACTTGAGTGAAGCGCGTCTCAGCAGTCGATAGTCTACTGCTCTCTGCTGTGAGCGCGAGCACGTACTCGTGGCGCCGACCCAACCCACGCCACATATTCAGCTTTGAACTACGACAACAGCTAAGCTAGCCTAGCCGATGTAATGATGGTCAGCAGACAAGGTTTACGTTTTATGTGACTTTTAATCATAATGTGGCAGAGTCATCAAACATGCGGTATGCTCACTCGCTCACTGCTCACTTTCTGGAACTCTCCTTATATGCGGCACCATCTCAATCAACTGGAGTATGACGTACAGTTCATACGTTCATAAAGCACTTCTCATAATATAGCCTATTATATGACAGCCGACATGACGCTCGAAGTCAGACGAACACATTTTTTTCTGATAATCAGTGTGTTTTCCGTATTGCCCAAACATATCCTGTATTTTTATTCGAGCGAGGGTGAGGTCTGGCTTGTTTCGGCAATCGGCATCGTGTCGCCAGACGCACGTCCTTAGATACACTGTGCGGGCTTTCGCTGCGTCACTGCCCCCTGCACTGAGTCGACCCCCCCTGGACTAAGTGGCACAGCCTGGACTGTGCCAAGCAGCCAATGCAGTATAAACTGCACCGGTGCAGTTCGCGTGTCAATTAGCAGCCTGGATGTGTCAACGCAGCCGATGTGTCAATTAGAAGCCTGGACTGTGTCAACGCAGCCGATGCAGTCTAAACTGCGCCGGTGCAGTTCACGTGTCAATCACGTGACGTAATGAAGCAGCACATGCATCGACACGTGGTTTGCTCTGTGAGCCCGGTGCATGTGTCAACGCATCGGTGTCGCTGGACCCATCACTAGTATTCACCCATGCGAACAAATACTTCGCAGACAGGTGAGGCGCGTTTCCGTCAGTTATCAACGAAATGGGTGTGCATCAGTGACGGACTGACGGACCTGCAGTCAGTCTGACAGAATACACCTCTAGAAGTTAACGTTCTTGGAATGACGAAGGAAATGTGACCATTAGAACAGATTTGCTGGCCTAAGGAGGCGCAACATAATCTTAGCTGAATAGTGACAAAAGGAAATATAAAAACGGCTTTTGTCTGGGAAGAAAGCAAAGTCAGTGGCAGGTTGGTTGTGAAAAGGCAGGGGAAGTATACCTTCCCAGTCTGGACTGTAAGGAACTTCCTCTGCCTCCATCTCTGGGGAGGCACCCTCCACGCGGCCCTCTTGCATTAGATTTGCGATCTGCTTCAGCTGCCTGAGGAGTTTCTCTTCCTTCTTTGTTGGAGTCGACTTACTTTTCCTGCGTCTTCCACTGTGGGGCGGCAGAGAAACAAAGGAGAGTCATCACCCCGAGTCTCTTGACTTTCAATAAAGCTTTTAATGCTGTAAAACTGCTGTTTTCTTTCATACAGTAATTTGTTACAGAATGCATTTATTTTTGTGGAGTGTGAGTATATTATCAAACTAACCTCCCAGAAGCACAAGTATTTCCTGAGACAATCCTCGCCAAGTTCCTTTCTGACTGAAGTAGTTGCTCCTGTAGTCTGGCAAGCTCATCGTCAACACAGCCACTTACTATGACGCACAGAAATGTCATGACAATCAGGGAAACTGCAAGAATTACTAAAAGGTTTTCACATATAACCTTCTCTAAACTTTTTAATGCACATGTGCAACTGTTAGATGCTCCACACCTTTCTGCACAAGACATGTGGATTCAAACGTTTACAGAAGGTCGAAAGGGATACTTCACATATGAACACCACTTGCAGCATTAAAAAGTTCATATTTTGTCTCTGAATAATTTGATAACCATTCATCTCCATGTACATTTAGTAACTTTAGTAAAAATAATAGGTGGCCGCCATGTTCAATGAACACGCCACTAGACAACAGACAGAGGTTATGACACTTACCAATATTCCTCTCCATGCTCATAGTTGTACTGTACTGCCTTGATTTTGTAGTATTCTTGTCCTTGCAGGTCAACTGGCAACATGAATGATATAGTTTAGACATGATTGCTGGGGAACAATAATAAAAATGACAATAACATTAGTATGAATAATAATAATGATGGTCATAACCTTGTAGATTATATAGAGGATGTAAAGAAGAATTCCAAATCCATATATGGGTATGACTTGAGTCATCAAGTTGTATTTTTTACCACGTCCAATGCTTCTGGCTTTGGCAGTGGCCTCAGCGCTGTATGTCATGGAGTGGAACAGATCTGCATCCCACTGTTGCGGGTCATCGGCCAATGACACCGGATGCATCCCTGGCGGACGGAATCCAGGGCCAACTACACAAGACATAATGGGCTCAATACTAGTAGACTTTAGTCATCAAAATGTACAAAATGGAAATACAAACTGTAACGAAATGTTAACTGTGTGAGTTAATATCAAATAAAATATAGTAAATATCTCATACTTATTACACTGTCCATATACACATTTATCCCAACACTTGGACTGTCATGTTTTTGTTTCGGTTATATTTGGTTTTCCCTCATGTGCCCTTTTTGTCTCCACCTGTTCTCGTCATCCATGTCCCTTGTGTTTAACCAATCGGCTCCCTCAACCCTTTGTGTCTTGTCCAGGTGTTTCTCGTTTTCTCGTCACTTTGCTTGTCCTGTGGCGTCCAGTCTTTGTTGGATCATTGTGAGCGTCTCTGTGCCCCTGTCGTGTTTTGTTTCTGTCAAAGGTTTTCAGGACTTTGAGTACCTCAGTTAGTTTTTTTCCCTTTGTACTCCTGTTTTTGTATTTTTGTTAAATACATCTTGGTCAGTCAACCCTGCTTCTCCCTGCTTTTTTCAGGTCCTCCAACCACCATCATGCAAAATGTGACAGATTGACCCAACCAAGACTGGACCCCGCAGGACCAGAGGCCAGATCCCACTGCCACCCGTTCTTGTTCCAGCAACAAAAGTGTTGCCGTCGCCCTGTGTTCTTATTCCCGGCGACACAAGTGTTGCGGTCACCTTCCGTTCCTTTTCCCGGCGACGCAAGTGTTGCGATCGCCCTCTGTCCCCGTTTCCAGTCGTCCTCGCCCTGTTCCTGGTGGTGCAAGTGTTGTGGTTGCCTTCCGTTCCTGTTCCCAGCGATGCAAGTGTTTCAGTCGCCCTCCATCCCTGTTTCCGGTGGCGAAAGTGTTGCGGTCGTCCTCCGCCCCTGTTTCCGGCGGCGCAAGTGTTGCGGCCCCCTTCTGTCCCTGTTTCTGGCGGCGCTCGAAATCAACACCTGGCTGTTGTCGAGTGTTGCCCCTCCCACCCCCAACTCCCATGGCGTTTCTGACAAGCCACACCCAGCTGACTCTCGTCTTGCCAAGCCTTTCGGTGACTTTGTGACATCTGGGATATCTCCCTTGAGGGAGGGGTACTGTTATGTTTTTTTTTAGGTTATATGTTGCGGTCGCCTTCCGTTTCTTTTCCGGCAACGCAAGTCTGCTCTTCCGGGGTCCTCCAACGACCATCATGCAAAATGTGACAAGTACACTTACACAATCAGGTCTCCCAAAGGTGATAACAATGCTCAACTTTCATTTCATGGAACGGATAATAAAACATTTGGTGACCATTAATATGAAGGAATTTTCTCCTGATATAAATTATATTTAATATCTTCAAAGTTTAGTTCATATCACAACAATATATACCGGTAGGTGGGTAAACTGCAGCTGTGTGAAAATGAAAATGATTAATTATATGACAGTATGTAGTTGTTCAACAAAAAATGTTTGGTTTGGTGGAATCAGACTGTAAACAACAATACTAGGAAATATATCTCCGTATTTTTATGTACCTCATGTTTCATGTGCAATGGTTGCAGGGCAGGTGAATACTTATACATTTAATAAAATTACCTTTCGTTCAGTTTAGCTTGTTGTGGGCTCAATTTTGGTTTTTGACAATTATTGCGCTCATATGAAAAATCTAATAAAAACATAATTTCTAGATATTGATAAGTTCATTTCATTGAGAGCACAATAAAGTATTTGAGGTTCCCACTACCCGTGACTTCAAGTTTGATGTCACTATGATCAGGTTCAACACATACATTTGGATGATCAACAGTTACAAACCACACATTTTTCATAAGACGTGTTTCATGAAAAGATCATTAAAGATAAAGGCTTTCTGAATGCTTGCATTAGAAAAAAAGGGACAAATACCAATTTGGTGTTAGTTGAATATTCTTCTTATTATTCTTATTATTATTTTACTACAGCATGATTTTACTGTTTTGGCCCACGAGACATCACACACACACACTTTTCCATAACATTGCATTTTTGGGTACCACGGTGATGCGATTAGACTAATACCAAGCACATCCTTGTCGAATGTAACAGCCAGCAGCAGCATCAACAATAACAACAAGACGAAAGGTGGATGGAAGATGATGCAATGAATCTGCTCACCCGGTGGTTGTCCCATCTCCTTTTTGGCTCTAGGTAAAAGCATCCTGGGCAAGAAAAGAGACACACAGAGCACCGAGCATGATATCAAAGTAACCTTCTGACAGGTTGTAATGGACATGTCTAACTCGACAACAGCCTGGCTTTGATTTCTCTTGAACAGTAAATCCAGTGGTCTCTGCTGTCAACGCTCATCTGGTGATGTCCTGCTCAGATTAGAGCAGATTATATGAGCAGTCTTTATAGGCAGTGGAATATTATCAACTAATCCCCAGAGAGGGACACAACTGGCCATTTTCAACAGCATGTTGCTCATATGCACCCCGTTGGCTTTGATGGACAAAATGACCCCCCCACCCCTAAAAAAGGACAGTGAAGTCAGATTTTCGATTTAGGATGTTGGGGGGGGGAATCCCACAAAGCAAGTCTTGAATACTTTTGAATCATTTTCCATTTACATTGGTACCATTTATTGGTTACTTATTATATCTTCATATAGGTAATGGTTTACAAATGTTGAAATACCCAGTTGTCCACCATGGCACTTTAATGCAGGACATGGCCTGTACAACATTCTAATACTGGACTGTATTCTAGTTCATGAGGTGTGTTGCTCTAATTCTAACAATAGGTGGCAGTGCAGGCTCATGTACAAACCAAATTCATTTTTGATGACAATGTTTTCAGATCGACAGTGACTCCCGAATATTGATTTCAGTTGGGTGGGGTAGGGGATCCGTTGGTGCGAGGAAGAAATACCATGGAGTACCCCCACAAAACAAAAACCAAGACAATGGCTCAGCAAAAAAAAAAAGAAGTTTTAATTAAATCAGTGGCATATAAAATGAAAAACAAATGACTCCAAACACTCTAAGCCAAATTCACACTGTGAATAACGTAAAAAAACATGAAATGTGATTTTTAAAAAAAAATCCTAAATGATCAAAATTAACCAAGCCATCAAACCCTTTGCCTTCATTTCCTTTTTTCCTTCTTTTCTTTTCGTTTCTGTTAGCCTACTCTGTGTGATAAATTTTTGTTCTGGGTGTATATTTCACAACAAGCCTGGTATCAGACTCCATCAGGGAGATTCACAAATGCCAACATGTCATTGCAGTGTCAATGAGGGTTTCTAGTAGGGGTCGATATACAGCATCAGCTAGGAAGGAGGCCCTTTGGTGGAGATTCAAGGTTGTTGTCGGGTGTCCAAAGCAGGGCTGTTGTTTGGACATTTATGGGATAGGCCTCACAGGGCCCCTTCAGCTAGGGGCCGAGGGCAATTGCTCGGGGGTCCTGCCCAGTTGTGGTGTCTCTGCTAGCACCAGAAGGTATGGTTGAAACTTTAATACAAATCTAAACATTCAAACCCAATATAATTCACTGTCAATTATTCATTCATTCATTCATTCATCTTCCAAACCGCTTGATCCTCACTAGGGTTACGGGGGGTGTTGGAGCCTATCCCAGCTGTCTTCGAGCAGTAGGCGGGGGACACCCTGAATCAGTTGCCAGCCAATCGCAGGGCACACAGAGACGAACAACCATCCACGCTCACACTCACACCTAGGGACAATTTAGAGTGTCCAATTAGCCTGCCACGCATGTTTTTGGAACGTGGGAGGAAACCGAAGTACCCGGAGAAAACCCACGCTGGCCCGGGGAGAACATGCAAACTCCACACAGGGAGGCCGGAGCTGGAATCGAACCCAGTACCTCTGGGTAGTGAAGCCGACGTGCTAACCACTCGACTACCCGGCCCGCCCTACTGTCAGTTATTATTATTATTATTATTATTTTATTTGTTGTCATTTACAAAGATTCTCACTAATTCCTGTTAAATTTCAAATGGGATTTAATATTTACTATTTGGAATACAGTAGTCAATAATAGTCTGATCATAATGGACCAAATTGAGATGCTAATATCTATTGTTGTGGTGTCCTCCGTTGTAGATTCACAACTTTTCTGGTGCCAAACTACTTTGGATTAGAAATATCCCATGTTACATCACCAATGTCATCAAAAATAGATACAAGCACAATGACTCTGAGATGCTCTCATCTCAATTTACTCACAAATGCACAAATTCAAATTCTTAAGCAAAACTGGATCATTTGCCGCGGCACAACAGATGATCTCACAACACAGAGCACTGCAGTGTTGGACTTGACTAGATTGTGTGTTGCTGAAAGGAAGTTTATAAATTTGGACTGCCAAAAAAAACATATGTGTATATTAGTCCAAGCAGATGCTAATGTAAAATTATAATAATCCATGTAAGACTAGAATTAGGAATTAAAATAATTTCCCTAGCATGGCAGTTTAGGCATTTTTCCAGTGATGGACATTTTTAAAGGCATGTCAGCTCTGGTTAGGCCTTTCATTTAATGCCAAAGGCACAAAGGTCAAGTAGGTTGGACCTTGGGGACTTATTAGCAAAGACCAAGGTGGAGACGAAAACCCCCACGTGTATTTTTTCAAAGAATACTTATCAAGAATCGAAAGGTGTTGGGAATACAGATCAAGGGGACAAAACTTTCAGAAATATTTTTTACTGATATAGATCTGTCACTAGGATTGCTTCTCCCAAATGGATACATTTGTTACTTTTCACATGCCTCATAGATCTTCGTGGAAATGATCTTAGTACTAAAATGATGATGTCTGATTTGAGGCATGCAGAAATGACATGATGATATATTAGTAGATATAAGTACAAATATTGGAGTGCCCCTCAAAAATCATTAGCGTTTCAATGTATTTTGTGTTTCAACCTAACTATGGAACATATCGTATTTTCCGCACTAAAAGCCTTCCATTTTCTTAGAAGCTCACAGCGCGCCTTAAAATCCGATGCCATTACGGTAATAAGTCAACCCCAAAATGGCTCCTTGCTAGACATGTTTACAATGCAGAGTTCAAACTTAAGGAGATCGGTTTCGCAGTTGAACGCGGAAATAAAGCAGAGGCAAGAGAGTTCAACATTAACGAGTCAATGTTATAACTTGCTGTTGGTTAAGTGAACTGTGTTACTGCTTTATTAAATAAGTTTTACTGACATCTGATCGTCGCTATATAAATCAGTCTGTAGTGTAGTGTTCTCTTGGCATTTCCTTGAGCATAGCTCCATCTAGTGTATGCATTGTAGATTGTGTCTTATAAAGCGGTGCGTCCAATATACAGTATGAAAAACTATTACAAAATGGGCCATTCATTGAAGGTGCGCCTTTTAGTGTGGAGAATACAGTAAATTGTGGAATGTAATTTCCACATGACTGTCAGATTTCAACATTTGGTTGAAAATAACGCTATGTTAAATTTTGGGAAGTTAAACAAGGCAAAATAAATCAAAAATTTAAAAAAACAACAACAACCCACTTATCTCTATAGTTAGCAGTAAGAGGAGTAGCAAATAACTAAACCATTCACACCAGAGAATGGTTTAGTTTCTTTTTTATACATCCCGTATCAAGATCAATACTGTGCTACTCAAGGTGGCTGCAGGGCTGGTTGTGACATCGACAGCTCATGATAGTAAAGCTTTCGTACCAGGAGGACACTCAATTCTATTGGCGTCTGATTTCTGCAGCGAAGCGGGATTTCATTTCACTCAAGCAATGCCTGCTGACCATTTTAATCTGGGACCATGAACTGGTGACCTTCATGTGACAGCTTCATTTGCTGACCACGAGACGGACGGGCAGGCCAGGGCTCTACTGTCGCTGATTTATAAACTGCAAAATAAATAAATAAATTAAATAAATAAAACAATTGAAAGTTATCCAATTTCTTTTGATTTTCCATCAAAGCATGATCTTTGTTCTGAAGTATTAAGAAACAGAAGTGTATAATGCTTTTAAACCACAGTTTAGATGAAAATGAACAGTGGTAAACATCATGTGTGATAAAAAATCTGGCTAAAAGCCAAAGCCAAGTCACTAAATATACAGTATCTCACAAACGTGAGAAGATCTCTTAAAGTTGTTGCTCAATATTTTAAAAGATCTTTTCATAGAACAATATTGAAGAAACGACACTTTGCTTCAACATAAAGGAGTCAACGTGCAGCTCGTAAAAGCGCAGAATAACTCAACGCCGCTATTAATGTCTAAACTGCTGGCAACAAAAAATGAACACAGCCCTAAAATGTCCACATTGTGCCCTCGGTGTCAATAGTTTGTGTGGTCACCATTATTTCAGTGCACTGCCTTGATCCTCTTGGCCATGGTGTTCACCAGAGTCCGAAAGGTAACACACCTGCTCCCCATTCACACCTGCGGCTTTGAAACACGAGCGACACATATTAAACCCGGAAGGGAAAATGACTGAGTGCAATTTGGATATTTTCACAAAAGGGGTGCACTCACTTTTGTCGCCAGCAGTTTAGACAATAATGGCTGTGCGTTGATTGTTTTTTTTTTTTTCTTTCAGGGATAGTATACAAGCCTTACCTTAGTACCTTACGTTGTAGCAAAGTGTTATGTCGGTGTTGTAACATAATATTTACAAAAATGGGAGCGGTATTCTCCCTTTCGTGAGATATACCGTGAGTCACAGGTGTCAAACTCCGGTCTTGGCCACTTTCCTGCATGTTTTAGATGTTTCCCTCCTCCAATACACCCGATTTAAATGATCAGGATCGTTATCAGGCTCCTGCAAAGCTCGGTGATGAGCGGATCAGGACTGGTGCTTGGCACTTGTACGGTGTGGGAGACTAATGCTTCTAAAATGTGTCTGTGCTATGATATTAGGTATTGGAATAAACACTGCGTTGTGAAGTGTACAACGAGTGCGGGCTCTGACAACTCGACAGTTCCATGTTCTGGCTGGTCTCTTTATTTTTAGGCGACTGTTTAATTCTATTATAAGGTGATGCAATGTCAATGTGATTTAGTTTCAAGGTAAATTGACAGTTTATACTGCGGTTGCATTCAGACAAAAATTCCGAAAAAGCAGCAATTGTGAGGAAAATTCAGTCACAGCTGGCATAGATGAATTATTATTATTGGCCATGCCATACTGTCGCTATAATCTTTTAATCCGACGAAACAAATATGCATTTGTGTACCCTCTCTGGGTGAATGGATTATAGATTATCGCTGCCAGGCAGCATAAGATGCCAAGAGCGATTATTGCTCTATGTTGAATAAAGCATATACCACTGTTGGGGAACATTTGGCACCAGGAACAATTCCAAAGTAAGTTGGTCATGCTGCAGCATTTGACACAAACTTTTTTTGGTCCTATTTTAACGATAAAATGTCAGTATGGTAATTTCCTTGTTGTAACAGTCGCCTCAATTGTTAACTGGCTCAAAAAGCACTTCCACTCTGCTCCTCTAATTGGATTTTTGTTTATATAAGACTTTAGTCTTTCTCTTTAAAAGACCAAAGTACATATCAAGCTGTGCCATTACTAAAATAAGGCACAACTATGAGAGGAAGCACACGAGTGCCTTGTGGCTTAAAATGTTGAGTGTTGAGTTTATCGAGATACAAGCTGTCATTCTGCTGATTTTATTATTGTTATTTTTGCTTTGACTTGCAAACACAAACTTGCAGGGACATCATGTCCAGTCGGGTCCCTTGAGGGGTAAATGCAGGCGAGAACTGTTTTTGATACAAGTGATCATTTTGATACAATTGATCATAACATATTGTTGAACAGTTTGGAAATTTGGGTGAAAGATATGGCACGTGGGGTCCCTCAAGGGTTTGTCCCTGGACTTCTTCTGTTCAGTTTGAATAAAAGTAGAACCAAACAGTTGGATGTAAGGCTAATATTGCACATACCACACGTGACCCACCTTTGTTAAAGATATTTGGGCCAGTTTTGCCTGTAATATGGTAAACGATGGGTGATCCGGATGTGAGCCTCATGTGGCCCAAGTAGCTGAAGAAAGGAAAGTTCCGGAATTACCGTATATCCCTGATTACATAAAACAGTTTTGTGTGAACAATCCATCCAAAGAAAATGGGTTGGTTGCATCGGGAAGGATCTCAAGTTGCTACTCCTCCTGCATACACACTGTTAATAATAAAATGAGTGTTATTTGTAATCACTGCTTTTCTGATAATTGTATTATTTTTAAAAAACTCTTGTTCAACATTTTGAAGCCACATGCTGGGTCAAATCCTCCACCTAAAATGCTGGGTGCAAATAACCAAGCATTGGCTTGGTACCTTTTGCGACCAACACCGTATTAGCTATTTAAGACAATTGGGGATACTTTTGACACAGATGTTTTCAGAGTGAATGTTAATACTCTATTTTTAAGTACATATTAGAGTGTGCTATTTCCCTTATTCAAATACATATGTACAATATATATATATATATATATATATATATATATATATATATATATAATATTTTTTTTTGGGGGGGGTGGAACGGTTTAAAGTAATTTCCATTTATTGCAATGTGGATGGATGATTTCTGATCCAAGTGCTTTGTGTTACGCACGGTCACGGAAGGAAGGAATCTCAAGGGAGCAGTTTAACACATTGTGCTCGCTTTTGAATTTGACCACATGCATAGTCACAGGATGTTGCCATATTTAGTTTGGTGCGTTTGATGCTTTCTCTTGTCTCACTGGTGCCGTTCTGCAGGTACGCTCCATGCACGCCGCACCCTGTGTTGCATATTACTAATACCAGTTCTTGCCCTCAAGGTATTTACCATGTCTCTCTCCTATCAAGCCCTTAATTACTTAATTATTCTTCATCGGGCTCAATTAAAACACTTTAGATTGTGCTGCTTAAAAAAAAACTAAATCAACTATTGCTGCGACTAAACCAAACACATGAGTCAATTGCGGCCTACGTTCTATCGTCTGCTAGCAGTAAAAGGGATTCTGTTATTCTCAAGATCAAAGTCTGATTATTATGCTAAGAGCAAAATATAAGATTGACTTTTCGAAAGCACTCAAGCACCTCCAGGAGAGGAATGGATTCACATATGTGGCAATCAGCGCCGTCAGCACACCTTCCCCAAACAAAATGACATTTTAGGAAAAGAAATGGTTTTCGTTCCCTCTTCATGCAAGTGATTTGTTGTGCAATGTGACCTTACTCAACAGTAGCGGATCAGGTTTACATCATTACACACAGCCCCCCCTCTCCATGCCTCTATCTAAATCAGCCAATTTATTTCCAAATTGCATGTCGAGTGTTGGTGCAAGGGCTTATGGAACTATATTAAATCAATATACTCCTTACGTATATATTTTGAGGAGCCTTTAATTTTTTCCCCCTCTTTTTGATGATATTGAGAGTCCTGAAGGACACGCTGTCACAAATATGAACCCGTATATTGATGGGAAAAAGATGTTTGCAAAAAAAGTGAATGAGGTGGATTAATGGGCTAAAGAAATGCTTTATGGCGTCCAGACCTTGAAAATTTTTTTTCTTTTTAAACTTGTATGCTTGCCTGTCAGCACTCTGTCGGTAATTTATGAGCATCAGCAGCATACAGCCTGTCACCGAGGGATGCCATTTAAATTTGTCTTGCATTTGTGGACTGTAATGAAAAAAAATGTCATCAACCAAATTAATATTAGGGACATATTTTAATGGCAAACTCAATGGGAGTTCAAAGGAGACAAGGAAGCAAAACGACAATATGCACACTGGCCACAGCTTTAGGAACACCTGCATGACATACGAAAATGTGGTGCAACAAACTTTGCAAAGATGATGATTCACAGAGATATTGAAAATTTGGAGCCCTCTAATTACAAAAGTAAACTTATCAAACTAAGACCCCTTTGACATCAATAAACAGCCCAGTAATGAGCATATTATTCAATTAATACATTTGGACAATTCCAATCAAAACTCAGCAACTTTGAGGATAGAGTTATAAAAAATGTGTGAGGTCGTATCAGAATTTTTATGCAACTGATAATTTATTATATGTTCCTAAGCCATTATTAGTTGTCAGTCACTACACAAAAAGCAGCAGTGTGGCAAATGAACAATTCATAAAAGCTATTTAATGTCAGTCCCACTTGACATTTATTGTCAAACTAAACATAAAACAAGGAGAATTACACTGTGTTCGTGTTAGTGTTAGTGTTAGCATCAATCCAGGTCAAATCATCAAATGCAGTCCAAATTGTATGACTGTATACACATGATTAGGGCCAGGTTTGTTGACCTTTTCCAATCATGTTTACCATTTGACAAAACTGCCATTGTTTTCCATATGTTGTCGTGGCAACTGAGCGAGCCAATGAAGAAATGGTGTGCTGGCAAGGCCTGCTGAGAGTGTGTGTCGTGAGTGTCCATGGAATATTGTGTAAAACCGCCCCAAATATGATTAAGTCCGTTTTTACCATAGCACTCGGTTTAATGTGTTCTTGCGTGTCTTTGACCCTTCTCAATTGGCCGAAACATGCTGTCACGTTCTGTCCGAAGCGATAGCTATCGCTTCGTGCAGAACAAATGAAATAAAGGTTGGATCCCCGGAGAACAGACAACGAAAAAATCTTGTCAACGAAAAAAGTGTCTTTAATGACAAAAAAGAACAGAAAGAGCCCGACAGGGAAAAACGGTAACACAAAACGCTGGTCAAATAAGGACCAGGAAATAACAAGAAGGGTACTCTAACAGAAAACGCTCGCGGAAAACAACACGACGCGAGGAGGACCTGAATTTGGCGGAAATAAGAGCAATACAAAATCTAGGAGCAAAACGCGAATAACGGCCGTAAGGCAAAAAGGCAACTGGTCAATTGACAATAGCGAGATCGAGCGCGGGTGCAATATGGCACGGCATGGAATTCTCCGGCAGTGAGATGACTGCCGGAGTCGCTTGATAAAGGCAGGTGATCAGCCCGAAATTAACAACAGGTGTGCAGTCGGGGAAAAGAAAGCCCGCCCCCTGCAGGCAGGCACGGAACGTGACAGTACCCCCCCCTCAACGGACGCCTCCCGGCGGACCTCCCGGTTTGGAAGGGTGAGCGGTGTGGAAGTCGCGCAGAAGGGACGGGTCAAGGATCCAGGAGCGAGGCACCCACTGCCGCTCCTCAGGCCCGTAGCCCTCCCAATCGACCAGGTATTGGAAGCCCTTGCCCCTGCGCCGAGAGTCCAGGATGGCACGAACCGTGTACACCGGGTCACCGTCGACGACCCGTGGAGGGGGCGGCGGCGTGGGAGGAGGAGCCAAGTCACTGGAAGAGACGGGTTTGAGAAGGGAGACGTGGAAGACGGGATGGACCTTCATGGTAGGAGGTAGACGGAGCCTGACAGCGGCCGGGTTGATGACGGCCTCAACCTCGAAGGGACCAGTGAATCGAGGACCCAGTTTCGCCGAGGAGCCGGCCAGGCGAAGGTCTCGAGTAGCCAGCCATACCTTCTGCCCCACCAGATAGGAGGGGGCCGGGCGCCGACGACGATCCGCGATTTGACGATTCCGGGACGCCGTGCGGGACAATGCCGCCCGGGCCTCCCTCCACACACGATGGGCCCGTTTGAGATGATGCTGGACGGAAGGGACCTCCACCTGCCCCTCCTGTGACGGGAACAGCGGCGGCTGGTAGCCGTAGGCAGACATGAACGGTGACCGGCCGGTTGCGGAGGAGACGAGGGTGTTGTGCGCATACTCCACCCATGGTAAGTGGTCGACCCATGATGCGGGACGGTGGAGACACACACAGCGGAGGGCCGCCCCCAGATCCTGGTTGGCGCGCTCCGCCTGTCCGTTAGACTGGGGGTGGTAGCCGGAGGTCAGGCTGGCAGTGGCTGCGAGGGACCGGCAGAACCGCTTCCAGACGCGAGACACGAACTGGGGCCCCCGATCAGACACAATGTCCGTCGGAATGCCGTGGAGGCGGAAAACGTGTTCGACCAGGAGGTCGGCGGTCTCCAGCGCCGACGGTAACCTGGACAAGGGCACAAAATGAGCCGCCTTGGAGAAGCGGTCCACGATCGTGAGCACGACCGTACGGCCCCGGGAGGGGGGAAGGCCCGTAACGAAGTCCAGAGCGATGTGGGACCAGGGGCGTGGCGGAACGGGCAACGGTTGGAGCAATCCCGCCGGAGGTTGACGGGAAGACTTGCCGCATGCGCAGGAGGTGCAGGCCCTGACGAACTCCGTCACGTCGCTCCGGAGCTCCGGCCACCAGAACCGCTGGGCGACGAGTTGCACCGTCCGGTTCACCCCCGGATGGCATGCCCCCTTGGACCCATGTCCCCACTGCAGGACCTCCGAGCGCAGGGACGGAGGCACGAACAGTCTCCCCGCCGGACACCCCGCCGGCACCTGAACCCCCTCCAGGGCAGTCTGGATCCGCTGCTCAACCTCCCACTGGACGACCCCCACGATGCACTGAGCCGGGAGGATGGTTTCCGGGGGCCGGTCCCCTCCCGTGGGGTCGTGGAGACGGGAGAGGGCGTCGGGCTTGGTGTTCTTCGACCCGGGGGAGTAGGTGAGAATAAAGTCGAACCTGGTGAGAAACAAGGCCCACCGGGCCTGACGGGGGTTTAGTCTCTTGGCGGTACGGAGGTAAGCAAGGTTCTTGTGGTCGGTGTAAACAGTAAAAGGTTCCTTTGCCCCCTCGAGCCAGTGCCGCCACTCCTGCAAAGCGGAGACAACAGCTAACAGTTCGCGGTTGCCCACGTCGTAGTTGGATTCGGCCGCTGTGAGTCGACGAGAGAAGAAGGCGCAGGGGTGCAGCTTCTGGTCGATGGGCGAGCGTTGAGACAGCACCGCCCCCACCCCTGAATCCGAGGCGTCCACCTCTACAATAAAGGGAAGATCAGGGTCAGGATGTTGGAGTACAGGGGGACTGGTAAACGCCGCCTTTAAGTCTGCGAACGCAGCGTCCGCGGTGGAATCCCACTTGAACGGGGTCTTAATAGACGTCAGGCGGGTCAAGGGGAGCGCCTTCTGGCTATAGGCCCGGATAAACCGTCTATAGAAATTGGCAAACCCCAGGAAACGCTGCAGTTCTTTGCGATTAGTGGGAACCGGCCAGTTCGTGACTGCCTGTGTCTTGATGGGGTCTGCTCGTAACCTACCCCGCTCAATGATAAACCCCAGAAAGGAGATTACGGGAACATGGAATTCACACTTCTCTGCCTTGACGAAGAGCCGGTTTTCTAATAGGCGCTGTAGCACCCGCCTAACATGTTGCTTGTGCTCCTGTAACGACCGGGAGAAAATCAATATATCGTCCAAGTAGACAAAACAGAAGATGTTGATCATGTCTCTTAGCACGTCATTTATGAGGTTTTGGAAGACGGCAGGAGCGTTAGTGAGGCCGAAAGGCATCACTAAGTACTCGAAATGGCCTAGAGGGGTCTTGAAAGCGGTCTTCCATTCATCTCCCTCTCTGATACGGACCAAGTGATAAGCGCTGCGCAAATCTAACTTGGAGAAAACGGTGGCGGATTGCAATGGGGCGAAGGCGGAATCTAACAAAGGTAGTGGGTATTTATTCTTTATGGTTATCTCGTTTAACCCACGATAGTCGACGCAGGGTCGCAGGGACTTGTCCTTCTTTCCCACGAAAAAAACCCCCGCCCCTAACGGTGAACGCGAAGGTCTAATGAGACCTGCGGCGAGCGAGCTGTTAATGTACTCCGTCAACGCCTCGCGTTCAGGCCGAGACACCTGATACAGCCTCGAGGTCGGCAACGGAGCGCCCGCCTGCAGGTCTATTGCGCAATCATAGGGGCGGTGTGGAGGTAAGGAGCGCGCGCGGTCCTCGCTAAAAGCCCCCTTGAGGTCCCGATAGCAATCCGGCACTCCGTCAAGGCAGATATCCTCGGGGGGTGTGACGCGTTTATACCCCCCGACGGCTGACTGTAAACAGTGCTGATAACAGTACGGACTCCAACTATCTATTGCTGGGCGCGCCCAGGAAATTACGGGGTTGTGTACCCTGAGCCAGGGTAACCCAAGGATAATAGGAGCGTTGCGGGACCGCATTACCAGAAAACGCCGATGCTCGACATGGTTACCCGAAAGTTGCAGTTTCAATGGCTCCGTTCTGTGCGTAACGACCGCCAGGAGGCGCCCATCGAGATCGCGAACCCGCTTTCTATCAATAAGCTCCTCCAAGAAACAACCCAACTCGGATGCGAGCTCGGTGTCCATCAGACAATCGTCTGCTCCTGAGTCTACCAGGGCCCGAACCCGCCTCGACCGGGAATCACCAAATATCTCCCCCTCAAGTTCCAGTCTGTTGGGGTGTCCCGATCGCGCGTCGGCTTGTCTAGGCTCGGGGGTTAACGCGCGGGATCGTGACTCACAGTACTCGGGGTAGACGTGAAAAGATGATCCCGGAAGACTGGTTGTGGCGTGAGGAGAGGTTTGGGTGTTGTCTCTGGTCGTTCGACGGCTGGCACGGCGACTTCCTTCCTCTCCGCCAACGTCCTTGCCACCCAGCTGCATAGGTTCCGCCGCGGGTGCCGTCTCCCGGAATACTCCCCGATGTTCCTCACGATATGGAGAGCGTCGATACGGGAAACGATCTCCCCCACGCTCCCGGCCCCGCTCCCTCAAGCGATTGTCCATGAGGAGAGCGAGGTCAATCAGCTCCTCCAGGTCGGTGCTGTGGTCGCGGGTCGCCAGCTCGTCCTTGAGCTGAGAGTTCAGGCCGCGTCGAAACAGTCCACACAATGCTCGATCATCGTATCCGCTCTGTGCTGCCAGAATCCGGAACTCGATCGAGTAGTCGGCGACCGATCGTCTTCCCTGATGGAGGGCAAGTAGCCGACCCTCTGCCTCTCGGCCCCGCACGGGATGGTGGAACACCCGGCGAAAGGCTGTCACGAATTCAGGGAACGATGATCGGAGACTCGGCTTGGATTCGCTGGTCGCAATCGCCCATGACGCCGCCGGACCTGTTAACAAACTCATGATATAGGCCACTTTGGCAGCATCATTAGCGTAGGCAGACGGCTGTTGGTCGAATACGAGTGAGCACTGGTGAAGGAAGTGACCACACTGCCCATGCTCACCCCCATAGCGAGGGGGGTGTGGAAGCGATGGTTCCCTCGACATAATGGTATGAGAGGGGAACGCTTCCGGGGTGGCTGGATGGGCCCCGGAGGAATGGGGTCTCCGTTCCTCCACCCGTGTTAGACGAGGCTCGTAATCGTCGAGCCGATGAGCCAGCATGGAGACCGCGCCTCGGAGTTCCGAAATGGCTTGGCCCTGCTGACTCATCTGTTGCTCTTGTCGTGCAAGAGCGGACAATATTTTTTCGACATCTGCGGGATCCATGGTGGCCGGAGAATTCTGTCACGTTCTGTCCGAAGCGATAGCTATCGCTTCGTGCAGAACAAATGAAATAAAGGTTGGATCCCCGGAGAACAGACAACGAAAAAATCTTGTCAACGAAAAAAGTGTCTTTAATGACAAAAAAGAACAGAAAGAGCCCGACAGGGAAAAACGGTAACACAAAACGCTGGTCAAATAAGGACCAGGAAATAACAAGAAGGGTACTCTAACAGAAAACGCTCGCGGAAAACAACACGACGCGAGGAGGACCTGAATTTGGCGGAAATAAGAGCAATACAAAATCTAGGAGCAAAACGCGAATAACGGCCGTAAGGCAAAAAGGCAACTGGTCAATTGACAATAGCGAGATCGAGCGCGGGTGCAATATGGCACGGCATGGAATTCTCCGGCAGTGAGATGACTGCCGGAGTCGCTTGATAAAGGCAGGTGATCAGCCCGAAATTAACAACAGGTGTGCAGTCGGGGAAAAGAAAGCCCGCCCCCTGCAGGCAGGCACGGAACGTGACACATGCGATACAAAAGACTTGGATTAATTTGTTCTTTTTGCTAAAGTCATTGTGCTCCATCTTCAAGCTCAGCATGTTTCCCCAGTGTGTTTGTGGCACCTTGAATGTCCTTAACCAGCGCTAACACAAGATAATGATGGTGCTCAACAAAAAAGAGAGATTGGTTTTGAATTATTAACAAGTTAACTTTGTAGTGGCGGCACTTTATCCCAGAGGACAAACATCCCCAAATGTTTGCAAAATATAATTAAGCCGAGGCATCTTTAAATGTCATTGCCGCCTGTGCCATGTTTCAAATTGTTCTGCATCAACAGAATTTAACGAGATGGCTAAGGAATCCATTTCCTGCAAGCATGTGATAAGCCGCACATACAGTGGAGCACTTTCATTGATTGCCAAAATAAAGCATTTTGTATGCAAATGGCGGAATGGAGTGGCTAAACTGATTCAGCCTCACGGACACCAAATAATGGTCTTTACAATTAATACTTTTACATGCTATCCATTGAAGAATTCGTCTTTCATTTAACGGCTCGAAAACATTTACACGTGTCTGGGAAGGAGGGTAAAATGCATTGCGTTCCAATGGATTAATAAGCGAGCCAACAAACAAATAAAGCCATGCATCTCTCCCTCCCCCGGAGTGCGGTCCCCTCGTTGTCATCTCATGCTCCTGCACATTTTGGATTAACAGATAATCTTTGAACATGAAGGAAGGTCTGCTAACCCTGAGGGGTTGCTGTGTTGTGAGTGAAAGGGAGCACAGGATTGGAGGCAGTGTTGCATTGTTTGGGCGTAATGTGCTTGTCTTGTGCTTGTAAACATGGGGCGCTTTTTGTTGAGCCGATATGACCTTAAATAGCCCCGCTCCAGGTTGTGTTGCCGTAATGAACAGATAAGGACAGAGGGTCAGGGATGGGCTGATTCCATTAGGGATCCAGGAAATATCCTGATTCATTAAGCCGCTGATGCTAACGAATTTCTTTCTTTCTTTCAAAAAAAAAAAAAACTAATACTGACCGCCCTCTCGAGCACAATGATGCACATACTCAAGACACCCTCCTACTTCCTATGCATTCTGTGGAAAGTAGGGTTTGAACTGATTAGCCGACTAGTGATTAGATTAGCAAAACCGATCCATGGCACAAAAAAGGCTGACCACTGTATTAGGTTGAAAAAAATATCAATTACCTCATAAATCAATCGCCTTTGACTCGACTTTCATCATGTTATAGTCAACTACGAAGAATCTTTAGTCAATCAACCCCGCGTGGACAGTGCTTACAATTGATGCATTGATAGCTGAAACTGCATTTGTTACGGTGTTTGTAGTTTACAGTTGTGTAGAATTACACTGGATCATACTGAGGGCAAAATCTTATATTTTGGTTGTTTTAAATGTGTTGTTAAAGGATACGTCTTGAAAATTATAATGACATTTTTCTTTAAACACATACATACATTCATATGAACTATGTGACTGGTTTGATTGGATGGCAATTTTTACACCACTGGAGTGCCTTCAAAGTTACATTACTGAAACATCTTTGACCAGTTAGATTAAGCTAAATTGGAAGTTATAAACGCAATACAACTCAACTTTATTTAAATAGCAGTCTAAAAGAAAAAACAACCCCAACTGCACACTGAAACAAAGTGATGCATACCATCGAAATAAAAATCAATAATAAATCCATGCAAACCGTATATTTCCGACTATAAGTCTCAGTTACATGGTAGTTTACACATGCCCGCATTACCAGTTCCATAGTCGTTGGTGTGTTTGGAAATCGGCTTCTCGCATGCACTGCTTCATTTGTGTAGTTCAAATGGGACATTTGGTTGCTCAAAGCGCACCCCAAAAAGAGTGCCTGGGCCCAGTGCGTCAGGCAGTACAGATGGAAGAAAAGTGTTCATGCACGAGCTGCTGATTGATTTATAACATAGGCTGCATTTGGAAATTCATGGCAGGGAGCACACGCTTTCTCAACAAACACACACTCTCAGTGGTGTCAGGGCATCAGAGTATTTTTCTAAACGCAGCTTATGTTGCCAATCGATTTCCAGTTAAACAAAATATTTGCTTCTCACTACGGAAACGTTTTGGTTTTTAGTTTAAAATGGATTACGTAAACTCGAATCCTGTCGCAAAACTAGCGAAACGTCACACATTCGTTGTGATAAACACTGCTTCTTCTTTTGCTTCCATTTTTACTTCTGCTCTCATGTGAGGTTTCGCAAATACCTTCTCTAACATCCTCAGCTTATTTTTGTTGTTGTTCTTCTTCTTTTTCGTCATCTGTAGTGCTACTCCACTACTTCTGGCCATCAGTGGTGATGCATCAAAATTATTCAGAAAAGGTCCAATTTAATATGGATAAGTCACACCTTAAGTTGCAGGACCAGCCAAACTATGAAAACAAAGTGTGACTTAGCGTGCAAAAAATACTGCACATATATACATACGTACATACTGTACATGCATACACATGCATACTACGTACTGCTAATGATGAACGAAATTAACATGAAGGCCAAATATAAACCCTTCAGGGACACCGAATGAGCTTGTTTGTATTTATAATACACATTTTCCAATATGAAATAATGGAAGTAAAAAACATATTGTCTGTTCTATAGAATGAAATGTAGTCAAGTAAGTAAATGAAAACTGTTCACTATGATATAGTCATTTTTTTTTCTTCCCAATGCAGATGAGTGGGCATCAGTTATACATGGATTTTTGCTCTTCGCGGGCCAGTCTGGTCCCTGTCACCAGTGACTAGCGGGCTCCACTGTACCGGTACATTAAAACAAATTCGAAAAAACATGCATAAATTGGAAATGAGTTTGCGAAACCCCAGTTTGAAATTGGATGGTTTCAGATTGTACATTGGGTCTGATCACCAAATTAAAGATAATTGTATTTATTCCGGAGCATTACGGTACTTTTATACCTTTCCTTGATGAACTGTCATCTTGTGCTGCACCTTTCACCCCTTCCAGGAACTCTCCAAATGTGAATCCATCTAGGCCAGAGTGAATGGCAACACCGAGCGGAGATACATTTCTTGTGTGTTCTACATAATTGGCCAATAAAGATGTGTCGGATTCGGATTCCGGAAGCCAAGTGGAAGACTTTGATGATGATGTTGGGGATGATGATGATGGGGCTGACCCTCTGATGAGACGAGTGTGAGGATTGGGATGAGGACAAAAATCCCCACTCTGCTGCCCAGGCTGGAATTTCGTGCTTGAGAAGTGTTTAACTTTGTGAAATCCCAATCGCCCCTCAGTGGGGAGTCTGGCCTGTTCCCATCGACCACAAGTTTCGACTCTCGAGACTGGGCCTGCGGAGGGGGCTTGTGTGTTTGTGTCTTGAGGAGTGGGTTGGGGATCAATAGGATAGCAGTTGGCCTGTTAGACAGAGGTAAAGCTAAGCTAGCAGAGAGCGAGTGGGGTGAGATAGTGAGCACTGGAGCTATCTGAGCAGGAATTATCCATGACACCTGGGCTCTCAAGCAGCAACCTTTAAGCACATGATTTGGGATCAGCTCTTTTGCGGGATGGCGCATTCAGCACATTCAATTGCAGGCATTTTGCTCTGTTTGCTGTCGCCTCTGGGGGAAAAAAAGCTTCTGCTATTTGTTTAGAAGGGCTGTCATTGTTCAATCCGAATGCTTACGTTGTTCCAGCTTGGTGAATTCAATTCGTTTTTGTTCCATCTTAAGTTTCACTTAGTTGTCAAAGAGACGTAGGAAATAAATCTCCTCTTAGTCATTGGGTCCGGCCCATGTGTTTTTCTGCACCAATGAGTTGAAAAATGTTCTTCCTTTCAGGTGATAACATATAATATAAAATAATCTCCTTTTGCAGGTGGAGGGGTGTCAATAAAATAAACACAGCGGAGAACAAATGTGCCATCTCTTATCTCTTTCCAATCGGCTGCTTCAAACAGACAAACAGAATCCATTTTGCCTGCTGAAATACAAGATGAGATGAACATGTTGGTTTACAAAAGGTTAGCAATTATTTATTGTAGATCTAATGAGTGATACTGGAGTTGGAGCATGTTGTTGGGGAATAACAATGTCACGGTTTATCTTCCAAACGGAGGCCCATTAATCCAGTGTTATGGAAAAATGCTGATAAAAACGCACTGAACATTTTGTAACAAGTGGCATCAATTTGCGCTTTGACAGTCAGGGAATATACATTCCTTTATAGATTGCTTTATTTACCCCCAAATCAAAGAGCGGTTTAAGAGCTCAGCTTCGGTGCAAGATCCCAACAAAGGCTCAGGGAACATCCCACCCTTATGAATCAAGCTTGGCAAACTTTGACGCTGTCATTTCCTGCACAGTTGGGTCTGTATGAGTGATGCTCGATGAGAGGCTGATGTAAGAAGTCCATTAAAGTAGCGCCTTGTAGATATTTAAAATGGATTTCAGGCAAATTCCAAAGACGTTTTGATACTTTTGACAACAGACACGATGTGGATATTCATCATCGTTGGTAGTTTATGTTAAAGAATCCTAGGGAGAAGAGCAACGTGGCAATAATCCACAGTGAGGAAAGACATAATTACACTTTTTGAAAAAAATAAAAATATAAACGGGTTAACAAGTGAGCTTGATGACTTGATACTGTTGTGTAAAGTGCTAATGGACAATGTCGATGAGCCAGATGTGCTGAACTACTGAATAGTGGTTTACGTCACCTGCGTTCATGGTTGCCTTCATGCTATAAACATGGTGTTGATGCTTTATGAGCCAATGTAACATAAATGTTTTGCAGCCATAGTGGGTTTATATATTCCTCGGGTGGTGTCCGTCCCTCATTCAGCTCGGGTCCTCTACCAGAGGCCAGGAAGCTTGAGGGTTCTGCGCAGTACCCTTGCTGTTCCCAGCACTGCATATTTCTGGACTGAGATGTCCGATGTTGTTCCCGGGATCTATTGCAACCACTCATCTAGTTTGGGTGTCACTGCCCCGAGTGCTCCGACCACCAGAGGCACGACTGTCACCTTTACCTTCCAGGCTCTCTACAGCTACTCTCTGAGCCCTTGGTATTACTCGAGTTTCTCGTGTTCCTTCTTTCTGATGTTTCCATCATTTGTGACCGTTACATCCACAACAACGGCTTTCCTCTGCCCTTTATCTATGATCACGATATCTGGTTGGTTCTCCGTTACCATCTTGTCAGTCTGGATCTGGAAGTCCCACAGGATCTTCGCTCTGTCATTCTCCACCACCTTCGGAGGTGTTTCCCATTTTGACCTTGGGGTTTCCAGCCCATACTCCGCACAGATGTTTCGGTAGACTATGCCAGCCACCTGGTTATGGCGTTCCATGTAGGCTTTCCCTGCCAGCATCTTACACCCTGCAGTTATGTGTTGGATCGTCTCAGGTGCCTCTTTGCACAACCTACACCTTGGGTCTTGTCTGGTGTGGTATATCTGGGCCTCAATGGCTCTGGTGCTCAGGGCCTGCTCCTGAGCAGCCAGGATGAGTGCCTCTGTGCTGTCCTTCAGGCCAGCCCTCCTTAGTCACTGATAGGACTTCTTGAGATCGGCCACTTCAGTTGTTGTCGAGTGTTACATCCCGTGTAGGGGCTTGTCCTCCCATGATTGTCCCTCTTCCAGCGCCTCATCTACTGTTCCCCATTGTCTGAGACATTCTCTGAGTACGTCATCCGTTGGAGCCTTCTCCTTGATGTATTCATGGAGCTTGGATGTTTCCTTCTGGACAGTGGCTCTCACACTCACTAGTCCCCGGCCTCCTTCCTTTCGGCTTGCGTCCAGTCTCAGGGTGCTGGATTTGGGATGGAACCCTCCATGCATGGTTAGGAGCTTTTGGGTCCTGACGTCCGTGGTCTGAATCTCTTCCTTTGGCCACCTTATTATTCCTGCAGGGTATCTGATTACTGGCAGGGCATAGCTGTTTATTGCCCGGGTCTTATTCTTGCCATTGACTTGGTTCCTCAGGACTTGCCTGACTCGCTGGAGGGATTTGGCCGTAGCCGCTTTCCTTGTTGCTAGTTCGAGGTTGCCATTGGCTTGTGGTATACCGAGGTACAGTGTAACCTCAGAAATAAGACCACCTATGTTACTGCTCAAGGTGGTCTTATTTTTGGGGTGGTCTGATTTCTGAAGTGGCATGCAGTAATGATAATGCAGAAGTAATGTGGCTCACATGCAACAATATACTGTAGCGTCATGTACACACAATGAGTAATAAATGATGGATTGTACATGCAACTGTATTGTACACAAAAGAAATTTAAGCATTTGAATAGTCTATGTATGTATAAGGCAAGAGAAAAAAAACTACATATCACCGCTGGCTCGCTCTCCTGACAGCTTAGCGCCTCCAATGTTGTGCCTTGTTTTGAAACGATCCAGCCAACCGTTGGACGCTTTAAAGACTTCGTCCTTTTTAAGCTCCTTCGCGTATTCTCGTGCCTGTTCCTGGATCATCTATACGCTGATAGGGATATTCTGGCTGCGTGCTTTCTGAAACCATCGCCAAGTTAGCTCGTCCACGTCGTCGTAGTCACTTCGGTAGCACAGGCGTTTTCTAGAAGAGCTAGCGTTTGCTTGGTATGCGTCTAGGAGCTCCCGTTTCTTCTTCAAAAGGGTTTGGATTTGAGTTTTTCCAACTCCAAACCGCTCAGCCAATGTTCACTGGCTCGATCCTGGCTGCTCACTGGCTCGAATAACTTCAATTTTCTGTTGTAGGGTCAAATCAATTCTCTTCTTGCTTGCTGCCATTTTCACACCTGGTCGCAATTATGAGGCGATAGCTTCCTGGGACCGGATATCGCGGTCGCAATTCTGAATTCCGGGGTTGTCTCATTTCTAGGGTTTCAATACAATACAATACATAGGCGTTCTATTTGGGACTGTACAAAACCGGTCGTATTTTTAAGGTGGTCGTTTAAATGAGGTGGTCGCATAGCGGGGTTTCACTGTACTTGTAACTGTCCTCAATGTCTGCTATTGTTCCTTTAGGGAGTGAGAGCCGTTGAGAGCCGAGTGCGGACTACCTTTCCTCTCTTAGTCACCATCCGACCACATTTCTCAAGCCCTAATGATATCCCGATGTCGCTGCTGTAGATCCTGGTCGTGTGGATCAGGGAGTCTAAGTCCCTTTCGCTCTTAGCATCCAGCTTTATGTCATCCATTTAGAGGAGGTGACTGATCGTAGCTCCATTTCTGAGGCCGTATCCATAGCCTGTCTCGGTGATTACTTGGCTTAGGGGGTTCAGTCCTATGCAGAACAGCAGTGGGGAGAGTGCATCACCTTGGTATATGCCACATTTGATGGACACTTGGGTAAGTGGCTTGCCATTGGCTTCAAGTGTGGTTTTCCACATCCTCATCGAGTTCGCAACGAAGGCTCTTAGGGTCCTGTTCACCTTATACAACTCCAAGCATTCAGTGATCCATGTATTTGGCATTGAGTCATAGGCTTTCTTGTAATCAATCCAGGCTGTGCACAGGTTGGTACGTCGGGACCTGCAGTCTTGTGCGACTGTTCTGTCAACCAGCAGCTGATGTTTGGCTCCTCTGTTATCTCTACCAATGCCCTTCTGTGCTTAGCTCATGTATTGATCCATGTGTCCACTTATCTTAGCCGCAATGACGCAATGCCTGACATGAGCTTCCATGTTGGTGAGAGACAGGTTATTGGGCGATAGTTGGATGGGACCGCACCCTTTGAGGGATCCTTCATGATCAGGATCATTCGGTTAGCCATCCTGGGTGAGTCCCATCCCTCAGCAGCTGGTTCATTTGTACTGCTAGGCGCTCATGGAGTGCTGTGAGTTTCTTTAGCCAGTAGGTGTGGACCATGTCCGGGCCTGGTGCTGTCCAGTTCTTCATATCTGAGACTCTTTCCTGTATGTCTGCCACTGTTATGGTAACTGGGTTCTGTTCAGGGAGGTTTCTGTGCTCCTCTCTCAGGGTCACCAGCCGTTGTGCACTGCTGTTATGTGCAACCTCCTTCTCCCATATGCCTTTCCAGTACCTTTCAGTTTCCAGTCTTGGTGGGTCAGCTCTGTTGTTAGGACCCTGCCACTGAGTGTACACTTACGCAGGTTGTGTTGCGAACAGCCTGTTTATTCGTCTGGCCTCATTCTCTTTCGTGTACCGCTTTAGGCGGCTGGACAAGGCTAGGAGCCTTTGTTTGGCAGTTTCGAGTGCTTCAGGTATGGTCATCTGGATGTAACTCTCGGGTATCGGCCTTTTCATCACACCTCTCTGGGCCTCCGTCAATTGACTCACAACTTTCCGAGCCGCCTTGATCTTAGCCTCCAGCCGTCTTTTCCATGGTGGGTAATGTATCTCATGGCTTCTATGGTTGCTCTTATAGCCAAGCAGTATATATATATATATATATATATATATATATATATATACACAATTTGAATCACTTCACAGTTAAATTACCGATTGAATTTATTCACTGCTCTGACCCCACGAAAAGTGAGAGTTTACTGTAGATGACTTGATACCCCCCCCCCCCCCACCCCGACCCCATTTCCCAAAATAACTAAACAAACAGCTATTAATGTCTCGGCCACCTGAAATAAAAGCACATTCTGACGTGAGAATGTCCAAATTGGGCATGAGGTGTCAATATTTTGTGTGGCCAGTATTCTTTTCCAGCACTGCCTTAACCCTCTTGGGCATTACCAAAGCTTCACAGATTGCAACTGGAGTCATTTTCTGGTCATCTTCTGGTGGATGTTGAAAACCTTTTCCTCCGATGTGCACGTATGTGCAGTATGTCCTGCAAATGTGCTGTATATATATCTTACTATATTTCAAGTTGTTATTTTTAAGTTTAAATTGAACGTTAGCAGAAGAGCATCATGGTGGATTGTCTTACCTTTTGTATTAACGCCACAAAGGGAAACAAGACCAGTATGGCTTGTGACAAAACACTGTCTTCTATTTGTTTTTGTACAAAGAAGCCAACTGACTCAAGAAGGTTTTGCTTGGACATCCTTCCATTGCACGTACTTGTTGAATAAAACATCTGTCTCGCAGTACAACCTAAGAGCAACAAGAGGTTCGTTTGCAGAGATGAAACTGCAACGCCCCCCCCACCCCCCGTCCCCCCCTGCAGACACCCGAGAGAGTTTAGCCTTGATGCATTTAACACCGTCCCCCAAAACCTGCGTTGACAAGTTATCTGTGACCTGTGGTGAGAGCAGAAATAGCTGCGGTGAAAATCAATCTTTGCCTCTCCACTCGCCTTGAATGCCAGCAGAGCAAACAAACAGGCCTAAACAATACAATATATAGCACATATCAATTACACTAAATGCCTCAGTATCTATACCTCACTGTCCCAGGCACACAACAGCTACAAGGCGCACATGCTGCTGTAAGACGATAATGGCGCTGCATTGTTCCTCACCATCTGGTGCACTGATAAGGCCTGCCTGTGCATACTTGATAATGAGAACAGGCAAAGGAGAAACTGAGTGTTAAACATTTCCTTGGCCCATGAAAAAGGTTCCATTAAGTCCACTGACCCCAATTGAATATTAATGAGCTAATTAACGGATTTATTGTTGTGCACAATTCCTGGAGGGCCAATTTTTTTTTCAAGTGCTATTATTTTTTTTTCAAATTATTTTCCATACTTTTATAATTGAATCTTTGTAGCCGCCAACATCCTGTTTGTGCCTTGGCTAAAAGAAAAAGAAGAACACAAACATTTGGAATCCCCATTTTCTTCTTGTAGCTTGATGTTCTGCGGAATAGACATTATTTTGGACACCGAGGTGCACCATTTCTAAAATAGGGTGACAAAAGTGGACAATATTGCTCATCTTCGTAAGGGAAATGCAAGCAAATGAAGCCGCGGAGTTGGATTACAAAAGTGCAATCGGGTGGGTTAGTGTAGGCTACATTGCATGCAGGGTTTGACAAAGGTTTAACTGGACGCAGACAGCTGGTGTCGACAGATAACATAATCAGCTGATTTAAAGGATGCACTGAAGCAGTCCTCGGTGGACAGCTGGGGAGTACAGCCAGCCACCGCCAACCTTGCTGTGATACTTTGGTATACAGAGCATAAGATATACGGCTGCAGAAGACAACACTCTAAAGAGTCGTCGCCAAACTCTTGTTCTGCTTTCACTCAGGAGGGAGGTATCAAACCGTTTCTCAATCATTTGCATTGATTTCCTCCAAATTTGCTTTCTTTTGTCTGAATTACAGATACATGTGACACGGTGAGAACGAGGTGTTGATTCAGTGATACTTGAGCAGGGATGGACAACCTTGATGATGACACGCTTTATCTATTCATCCAAGACTGTGAACATGCTTCCCATAATGCCCCCACTGCGAAAGGTGAGTTATTGTTGTGAATCCAAACCCATCCGTATAATGCCATCATGCATTCAATATACAGTTTGGATTTACGAGGGCATAATGTTTCTTTTCATTACTGAATAGACTCACATTAATGATTTATAATTTATTTCAGAACTGCACAAAATGTGTACAGGTTTTAAAATACACTTACTATGGCTACAACTGATTATTTTAATCATCAATTTGTCTCCCGAATATTATGTCATTTAATCAATGGTTCTTTGTTTTTTTTTTGTTTTTTTTATCAGAACGGCATTGTGTGAAACTGACAGTGGAGAAAATGCACTTAATTTGATTGAGATGCTGAAATTCTGAGGATTTGGACAATTTTAAATAAAAAAAACAATATATATATTATATATATGAAAAATTGTCCAGATACAGAAGTGAAGTGTGAAATGTGTTTACTCCCAATTTATCCGAATAAATTTATATTTAAAGACTATTTAACGTCATTTCCCCTCTATACACAACCGACAAATATGTGGTGCACCAAGAGGCGTCCGGGATGAATGCAGGTATTTCTCCTGAGTTGCTATTTATTACTTGCAAGTGACCCCTATCATTGCTACAAATTTTGGTGCCAAGCTAGCATACGTTTTACCATGCAAGCCACCCAATAATACAATGTGTATTGAATATACCGGTATGTTAAATACAGAAATAGTACCCGTAACTGAGACTGCTCCTGATACGGTACACAATATGGTCATGAAAATACGATAATCCGGAACGAATTTTCTGCAACTTTGACATCAATCACCCTGATGAATTAGTGAATTATCGTCATATATTTATAAGTGGATGTCTTGGTGTGAGGTTTCCCTCCTGTCGTGTTTTTGATTGAGTCTCCCTCTAATGCACCATGAATTCTGATCACTGGAAGGACACTCAACCCTCACATCTTTAGATTAGCTACCTCGAGACGGAGAAGACATTTAGACTAGTGGGCACGGAACACACACACTGAATCTGCCTTGGAGAAGTATTGAGTCACTGTGAACTTTATAGTTTGTTATAAACCCGGTTGCAGTGCATCTTCACTGAATGAGCACACTGTATGCCGCTCAGCAAACCAATGGGCCCCCCTGTTGCTTGTGCTTTGCTGCTTGCTCTGAAGTGAGATTGCTTGGTTGCTGTGTGTTCATTGTTAATAGCAAGTCTTAGTGTGGGAAGCTTGACTGGTCAATGTTCAAAGACGATCGTTTGCTGTTATAGGAATAGACATTATCCTGTTATGTGAGGAGTGGAATATGAACCCAGAAGCAGACAGGAGGCAAAAGTATTTATATGCAAAAATTCAAAGTAAAAAAAACAGAGAGCAGGTCTGGACGTGGCATGGCATAGAAGGCTTAACGTTCTGACGATGTGTAACTGAGTAACTCAAGCTTACAGCTACAACAACAAGGCCAGCATTGTGTGACTAAATAAAGGACCAAAGTAACAAACAACATCAACGGAACAAAGAGCGAAACTCTCACAGTCTCAACAGTACCGAAGTGGACCCGTCCGGTGCCTGGCTTGTGAGGGAACTCACAGTAGAAGTTCCAGAAGATGGAAGGGCTGAGGATGAGGGCTCTAAAGACCCAGGAACGTTCCCCAGAGCAGTACCCCATCCCGGTCAGCTAAATACTGAAAACCCCGACCACAGCGACGTACATCCAAAATTTTGCAGACAGTGACGGCGGGGTGACCAGTGGAGGAGGAGGGGGCTAGAGGAGCGAGACATGAAAAGTGGGGTGGACTGGAGGGAGGCCGGGAGCTTAAGACGGACGGCGGAAGGGTTAATGACCCTCTCAATTTCAAAAGGCCCAATGAACCTGGGGGCTAGCTTATGGGAATCAGTCTGGAGGAGAAGGTCACAGGCAGACAGCCAAACCATTTGCCCCAGGTGATTGTCCGGCATCATGCAGCTCCACCCTCTTGTGAGGGAGGACAAGACCCAGTTCTTTCATTCAAGCAAGCATGAGCACATAAGGACTTTCTAAATTAATGAAGACATTCAAATAAACAATGTTAGACCCAAGCAATTGCATTTGGCAAAATAGTTGTTTAGGAAGTGGCCGCATTGGTTTATGTCATGTGTTTGTTCGAAGTGGTCTGGGAACAGCGAATGGCTGCCCTTGTCATTTTCCAATCCGATACTAAGTCTAATTACCGGAAATATAGTGAAAAACATACACACACACAACTAAAACAGGAAGCAATGTTTGTCGAAATGTTCAGCTCATCTGTTTAGAGTAGAATTTGTAAGTGCACATTAGACACACAAAAAGTAACAAACAACATCAAGGGAACAAAGAGCAAAACTGTCAAAGTCTCAACAGTACCGAAGTGGACCCGTCTGGTGCATGGTCACTGAAAATGTATATTCTCAATATTCTCAATTGTCTTAGCAACATGGGGATCATATCCTAAAATTAAAGCGTTTTATTTTTTTTCAGCGCAAGACTCGTAATTACAATTATGGCTCCTCCAATTGAAAACTCAACACATTCAGTGGATATAAAATGTTAACACAAAATTTAATTTTTGTAATCTTAGTTTCTTCATATCACAAAAACCTGACATTTATTTAGGCATGTGTAATTTTTTTTTGTCCAGTGTACATACAAAGCATAATGATAAAGAACGATGAATCAGATAAGCACTAATAATGTGTTATTAACATGAATCCATGTTCTGTGAATGAATCCATTCTGTGATTTTCCAAGAAAACAGGTTTTCTGTATGTGCCTGTCAACCAGGAAAAGCTTACAATACATTGAAATACACGTGTGCTGTATTTTGAAATTATAATAAACCAATGTTCTATGCAGCATTTAGCTTTTTTTTTTTTTTTTTTTGGATGGCAACAGTAGCACTTTTAACACTCTTTTTCATGACACCTCCCCAGCTGTTGTTTAACTCTTTATCCGCATGAAAGCAAAAGCAATCTTGAAAGCATCAATTTCCCGTGATGAATTGACCGTATAACTTGGAGTAATGATCCCATGTCTCCGTTGTATGGAAATTTGGTCTCATTACAATAATTTTGCCTGATCCACTCGCTAGCCAATATTAAGCGCAAGGGCCTACAGACATCGGTTGCATTATTGTGCTATACATCACAAAGTGCATTAGGCTAATAAAAGCTGTCAACAATGAGAGCAGAAAGTTTGTTCGCGTGGTTTGCTGGGTTCATACATCTTTTCACAAAGACCGACTGCATGTGTCAACCAATTTTCTTCTTCGCCAATAGCCTACAGATAGAGGATGGATATTGGAGCTTTCTGTAATCGACGCTAATGCTGATGAAGATTTTAGTAGACAATTCTGTAATGCACAACGTTGAGTTGAACTATTTATGAAGTTGAACTGCACATCTTGATCTACTGAGCAGTTAGGCAAACCTTACAAGCAGAAAAGACCACGGTAACTGGAGATGGTAAACTAAATATACAGAAAGGGAATTAAATCAAATCGGCTCCAGACTTTGCAGTGTCGTGTTGTCATAACACAATGACACCAATTTGAAAGGATGACATTCAGTCTTACCCCCTTCCTGAGCTTCCGATATGATTCCAAACTAAGCTAAAACTTTGCATAAAACACAGCTTTTGATAGCATCATTTTTATTTAATTTTTTTAATCACCAATTTTAGATGTGGGAAATATGGATCTCATTTTCCTGTAACTGACGTTCCTTGATGGAGACAAAGAGCAAACCCATATGGCCGGCAAATGGACTGTCCTCCCTGTTCTGAAGAACAAATGCAGAACAGAACTCACAGAGTGTAAGGTAATCGTTTAGCAGACTGCACGTCCAAGTGAATGCGTGGCGCTGAGACCCTTCTTTTTCACTGAGCTTCGAGCTCTGGAGATGGTTTGATGGATCCTGCAACAATCAATTACAATACATTCCCCACCCTGTCTTGGCACTAATAGCTCCTGTCTGTGCACATGGCGAATCATGCCCAGTAAATATACACTGTTTTCCTTTTAAATGTCTTATAATATGCATGGGGAACACAGAGACACACTAGCATGGAGAGGTTGAGCATCAACACTCAAGAAGCAATTCAGGCGAGTTTTTCTGTCAAAGAAATGAGAATGGAGCCATTTGTGGCTTTCCTCCCATTAGCCAGATTGAATTACTGTGTTTTACTTTTAAGAGCCATCTGTTCTGCTTTAAGTCATATTTCTAAATTTGCCATGTTGTGTGTAAAGAGCTTCTCTGATGGGTGGCAACAGCGGAGGCTTGAGATAAAAAGGGCATGTGGGAGGGGGGGGCGGGGGGTGGAGTCTAATTGGGACGGGCAAATGTTTCCTGGTCAAGTCATACGTTTGCAGGTAAAATCCCATTTGAAGATTTGAATGACAACCTTTAAATGAATGCATTCATTGTTTGTGTTTGTTTCTCTGGATATATTCATGGATCGTATTTGTGGTGCACCGAGGATGAGGTTAGATGTCGTGATTGATGACTTATACTGGGATGCTATTTCACTTGTGATTGAAACAGCACAATTGTCAAATACATTCACAGTCTGACAAAATTGAACACTTTTGGCGGACTGTATTGATGGTCGTTTGTCTGTCAGGCCACTTTCGGGTTCTTAGAGGATGCATTAGTGCATTTTTGAATATGATATTGGTATATAAAATAACTCGCATAACAGATGTGACTGCTCTAAAATCTATTCCTAAATGAAAAGACTGAAGTACTTTTGTATCATTAACCATAACATGCAACTTGCAATGACCAATATAGTACCGTATTTTCCGCACCATAAGGCAGACCTAAAAGCATTCAATTTCCTCAAAAGCTGTCAGTGTGCATTATATATGGCATTACAGTCTCTTTATATTCTCCATTGAATCGTTTCCCTGTAAGTGTGCTTGTGCCACCTAGAGGCGATTATTATCAAGAACCAATTGTAACCTAAATGGGTTCTGCCCGACACTAATTGACATGTGCATTCGCCAACACACACTCAAACAGACAACTACTGTGTCAGCTTTGCGCAGCCATTATGAAATGAAGATAATACCAAAAACATAGTTAAGTACCGATCAAACGAAGGAAGGAGGAGACAGGCAAGACTTCTAAGCAGCCCACGAGATTTGTGTGCATTTTTGTTGAATGAATTGTCGTCATAGCTTTTGTCTTTCATGTACTGTTTTGTCATGCCATTTGTATTTACGTTTCATGTCCGTGTTTCTGACCAGTTCTCGTGGCTTTGTTATAGTATAGCTGCAGCAGTTGTGAAGGCTCAATGTAAATAAAGCTGCATTGTATTCCCTTTAGTGTAGCTCCATCTAGTGGATGCGTAGCGCAACCGCAGCCACTATTGTAGCTTCTATGCACCTTATAATGCGCCCAATATATGAAAACAGTTTAAAATTAGGTCATTTATTCTAAGTGCGCCTTATAATCCGAAGCGCCTTATAGAGCAGAAAATACGGTAAACTATAGAACACTCAGTCGCTGTTATTGACGGCTAAAGAAGTCAAACATCCCTTTTAACTGGGCGGGCTGGCAGGAACTGAATTTTTAAGATCTAGTCTCGTCTAAATGATACGTGGTGAGTACTTGGGTAAGTGCATAATGCATAGGTGCAGTCAGTCACTCAGTCTCGGTCTCTGTGCAATGGCGTTTTGGTAGAGTGTAAGGAGGAATCGTTTATGGAGCTATTTTCCATCCATCTATTATCTACCGCTTATCCGGGGCCGGGTCGCGGGGGCAACAGCTTTAGCAGGGAAGCCCAGACTTCCCTCTCCCTAGCTACTTCTTCCAGCTCTCCCCGGGGGATCCCGAGTCGTTCCCAGGCAAGCTGGGTGACATAGTCTCTCCAGCGTGTCCTGGGTCTTCCTCGGGGTCTCCTCCCGGTGGGACATGACCGGAACACCTCACCGGGGAGGCGCTCAGGAGGCATCCGAATCAGATGCCCAAGCCACCTCATCTGGCTCCTCTCGATGTGGAGGAGAAGCGGCTCGACTCTGAGCCCCTCCCGGATGACTGAGCTTCTCACCTTATCTCTAAGGGAGAGCCCGGACACCCTGCAGAGAAAACTCATTTCAGCCGCTTGTATCCGGGATCTCGTTCTTTCGGTCACGACCCATAGCTCGTGACCATAGGTGAGGGTTGGGACGTAGATCGACCGGTAAATTGAGAGCTTCGCCCTTTGGCTCAGCTCCTTCTTCACCACGACAGACCGATACAACGTCCGCATCACAGCAGACGCTGCACCGATCCGCCTGTCGATCTCTCGCTCCCTCCTGCCCTCACTCGTGAACAAGACCCCAAGATACTTAAACTCCTCCACTTGGGGCAAGATCTCCCCCCCGACCCGGAGTAGGCATTCCACCCTTTTCCGACTGAGGACCATGGTTTCAGATTCGGAGGTGCTGATTTTCATCCCAACCGCTTCACATTCGGCCGTAAAACGCTCCACTGCGAGTTGGAGAGCCCTGTTTGAAGGAGCCAACAGCACCACATCATCTGCAAAAAGCAGGGATGTAATACTGAGGCCCCCAAAACGGACCCCCTCAACGCTTCGGCTGCGCCTAGAAATTCTGCCCATAAAGGTTATGAACAGAATCGGCGACAAACGGCAGCCTTGGCGGAGTCCTACCCCCACTGGAAACGATTCCGACTTACTGCCGGCAATGCGAACCAAACTCTGACATCGGTGGTATAGTGACCGAACAGCCCGTATCAGGGGGTTCGGTACCCTATACCCACGAAGCACCTCCCCGAGGGACACGGTCAAACGCCTTCTCCAAGTCCACAAAACACATGTAGACTGGTTGGGCGAATTCCCACATACCCTCAAGGACCCTGCTGAGGGTGTAGAGCAGGTCCACTGTTCCACGGCCGGGACGAAAACCACACTGCTCCTCCTCAATCTGAGGCTCGACTTCCTGACGGACCCTCCTCTCCAGCACCCCTGAATAGACCTTACCAGGGAGGCTGAGGAGTGTGATCCCTCTATAGTTGGAACACACCCTCCGGTCCCCCTTTTTAAAAAGAGGGACTACCACCCCGGTCTGCCAATCCAGAGGCACTCTCCCTGTTGAACATGCGATGTTGCAGAGGCGTGTCAACCAGGACAGCCCCACAACATCCAGAGCCTTAAGGAACTCCGGGCGGATCTCATCCACCCCTGGGGCCTTGCCACCGAGGAGCTTTTTAACCCCATCAGTGACTTCAACCACAGAGATAGGAGAGCCCACCTCAGAGTCCCCAGGCTCTGCTTCCTCCAAGGAAGGCGTGTTGGTGGAGTTGAGGAGGTCTTCGAAGTACTCTGCCCACCGGTTCACAACGTCCCGAGTCGAAGTCCGCAGCGCCCCATCCCCACTGTACACAGTGTTAGTGGTGCACTGCTTCCCCTTCCTGAGACGTCGGATGGTGGACCAGAATTTCCTCGAAGCCGTCCGGAAGTCGGCTTCCATGGCCTCACCGAACTCTTCCAACGCTCGGGTTTTTGCCTCGGCGACCACCGAAGCCGCGGTCCGCTTGGGCAGTCGATAATCGTCAGCTGCCTCTGGGGTCCCACAGGCCATAAAGGCTCGATAGGACTCCTTCTTCAGCTTGACGGCATCCCTTACTGCTGGTGTCCACCAGCGAGTACGGGGATTGCCGCCACAACAGGCACCAACCACCTTACGGCCACAACTCAGATTGGCCGCCTCAACAATAGAGGCACGGAACATGGTCCCCCGCCTCCCCCAGAACATGGGAAAAGCTCTGTCGGAGCTGGGAGTTGAAACTCCTTCTGATAGGGGATTCCGCCAGACGCTCCCAACAAACCCTCACTATACGTTTGGGTCTGCCAGGACGGACCGGCATCTTCCCCCACCATTTTAGCTTCAAACAGAGAAAAGTTTTGGGATGTTTGAGGAAAAAAAGTAGAGCGTTACAGCAACACAACAAACATTGTGAAAATGTCATCAGGCGCCGACAGGTATGGCAGCCTCGGTCACACGCTCCCTAGTATTATCCCTGTTTTTGTCATTTTCGTTTGTTTTTGGCGACCCTGAGCGGCTTACTTACACGAGGGAAAAGTTGCTGCGCATTGGAGAGTCTACGCTCGGTCTTTTTTCACCAGCACACGAAAATCCACAAGGTTTTTCGGAGCTAATCGCGAGCGGAGCGGCTGCGCTGTACGGAGCATGGAGACGCCGCCGGAGGAGGGGGAAGCGAGCCGGCGTGCTCGTCAAGCTCAGGCAGCGCGGATTTCGAACCCCGCTCCCATCGATCCATCTTGCTAATCTACGATCTCTGCCAAACAAGATGGATGAACTTCTTCTCCTCACAAAGACCAACAAAACATTTGCACGTTCTGCTGCGCTCTGCTTCACTGAAACCTGGCTCAGTGACCGCCATCCAGATCCCGCGCTACATCTACCCGGCTTCCGCCTTCTCCGAGCCGACCGCGACACGGAGCTATCGGGGAAATCGAAAGGTGGTGGGATTTGCTTCTATATCAACGAAGAATGGTGCACTGATGTCACGAAGCTCGACGCAGACTGCAGCCCGGACCTGGAGTCGCTGTCTTTAAACTGCAAGCCATTCTACTCGCCACGTGAGTTCACCTCCTTTTTACTAGTCGGTGTTTACATTGCGCCACAAGCTAACGCTAACACGGCGATACAAACGCTAGCCGAACAAGTAAACAAACTCGAACTAAAATACCCAGAGTCACCCCTGATCATTTTGGGCGATTTTAATAGAGCACATCTTAACCGTGAACTTCCCAGATATAAGCAGCACATAGACTGTTTCACCAGAGAAGGCAACATTCTAGATCACTGCTATACAACAATCAAAAATGCATACCGATCGGTCGCCCGCGCAACATTGGGTCTTTCTGACCACAATTTAATCCACTTAATACCTACATACAGACAGAAACTCAAATGTGTTAAACCGGTTGTTAAGACTGTGAAAAAATGGACAGATGAAGCAAAGCTAGCTCTACAAGAATGCTTAGACTGCACTGATTGGGGCGTCTTTGAAACTTCAACGGGCACACTGGATGAATACACAGACACTGTAACATCATACATCAGTTTCTGTGAGGACATGTGTGTACCAACGAAGTCGTTCTGCTCCTTCAACAATAACAAGCCATGGTTTACTCCCAAACTCAGGCAACTCAGGAAAGAGAAAGAGGCCGCATTTAGAAGTGGAGATCGGGCACTGTACAAACATGCCCGAAACCAATTGACAAAGGAAATTAACATCGCAAAGAGAAGCTATGCAGAGAGGCTGAAAAACCAGTTCTCTGCTAACGACTCTGCATCTGTATGGAATGGCCTGAAAGCAATCACTAACTATAGAATGCCATCCCCCCAAACAGTGAACAATAAGGGTCTTGCTAATGAACTAAACATGTTTTTCTGCCGATTTGAAAAGGACACCCCCATTTCCCACACACACACACCTCTACCAGAAACCACTCTACCTAGCCCCCCACCCTCTTTTTCTCCACTACAGATCCACGAACAGGACGTGAGACGGCTCTTCAAGCAGCAAAAGATCAAGAAAGCTCCGGGGCCCGACAAAGTGTCCCCCTCCTGCCTGAAAGTCTGCGCTGACCAGCTGGCTCCGGTCTTCACACAAATCTTCAACAGATCCCTGGAGCTGTGTGAGGTCCCATCCTGCTTCAAACAGTCTACCATCATCCCAGTTCCCAAGAAATCGGCAACATCGGAACTGAACGACTACAGGCCTGTCGCCCTGACGTCTGTGGTCATGAAGTCCTTTGAACGCCTTGTGCTGAATCACCTAAAGAACGTCACTGGACCCCTGCTGGACCCTCTCCAGTTTGCCTACCGGGCAAACAGGTCTGTGGAAGACGCAGTCAACATAGGTCTGCACTACATCCTCGAGCACCTCGACAGCACAGGGACCTACGCAAGGATTCTGTTTGTGGATTTCAGCTCTGCGTTCAACACCATCATCCCGGAACTCCTCACCCCCAAACTACTCCACCTCGGTGTGTCCCCTACGATCTGCCAGTGGATCCTCAGCTTCCTGACGGGACGGACACAACAGGTGAGACTCGGAGCAACAACATCATCAATACGCACTACCAGCACTGGTGCCCCACAGGGATGTGTCCTCTCGCCACTGCTCTTCTCTCTCTACACAAACGATTGCACCTCAACAGATCCAGCTGTCAAACTCATAAAGTTCGCAGACGACACCACGGTCATCGGTCTCATCAAAGACGGCGACGAGTCTGCGTACCGCCAACAAGTGGAGCAGCTGGAGCTTTGGTGCGGCCGACACAACCTCGGGCTGAACACGCTCAAAACTGTAGAGATGATCGTGGACTTCAGGAAACATTCTTCTCCTCAGTTGCCCCTCACACTATCCAACTGTGTCAAACGTCGAGACCTTCAAGTTCCTGGGAATCACAGTCTCCCAGGACATGAAGTGGGAAGTCAACACCATCTCCATCCTGAAAAGGGCCCGGCAGCGGATGTACTTCCTGAGGCTGCTGAGGAAGCATGGCCTGCCACAGGAGGTGCTACGACAGTTCTACACGGCAGTCATCGAATCAATCCTGTGTTCTTCCATCACGGTTTGGTTTGGGGCCGCCACAAAAAAGGACAAAATCCGACTTCAACGGACAGTTAGGACGGCAGAAAAAATCGTTGGCACCGCCCTACCCACTCTTGAGGACTTGCACACTGCAAGAATCAAGAAAAGGGCACGGAAAATCCTCCTGGATCCCCCGCACCCTGCCCACCACCTTTTTCAGCCACTCCCCTCAGGCAGACGCTACAGATCTATGCGCACCAAATCCAGTAGACACTTAAACAGCTTCTTCCCTCTAGCCATTAACTCCTTAAACAGTCACTGACAGTCACTCTTCTTGCACCACAAAATGGTACTTCAAAACTAGTGGTTACTCTAAAATGGTTCAATGATTTTGTTGTTTACGATGATACTAGTGCAGCGTGTTATACCGGAGACAAATTCCTTGTGTGTTCTACATACTTGGCCAATAAAAATGATTCTGATTCTGATTCTGATGTGTGCTTCCTCTGAGTCTCAACCCTGCACGATCCCCGCAGGTGGCGACTTGTGGGTCATTATGTCCATAATGCGAGCCGAGCCGAGCTTGTAAATCAAGCCGCTGAGATACCGGTCCAAAGCAGCATTGTGTTCATCGTAAGGCCAGCGTTCTCCATATGGGTTTAACTGGCAATTGAGCACCATGTTTGCTCAACTCCTTGGTCCCACTTGTTCTCCAAAGTGTATTTCGTGTCATCAAAAAAAAAACTTCAGGCGCTGCTTCTTTCACATCAAAAGTAGAATCCGTTGTTTCGGGATTAACATTATCCATTCAATGTCGCTGTGTGTATACATCATTGGTCAGTGTCGTCCAAAGTTGACACACATGGTTGTCTGGTGACGTGTTCCATGAACATGGTGGCCAGCTACAACATATTGAAATTTGTTTTTAAAGTTATTACATCTACGAAGTACATGAAAATGAATTAATTGATCAAATTCATTCCAGACAAAATATAAACTTTTGATTTCTGCAAGTGGCGTACGTATGTGAAGTATCCCCTTAATAAAAGATGGAATCAGACGAGGAGATTACCGTGTCGTTCCTTTGCTGCTGCAGGCAAAAACTATCCAGGTATAGAGTGAGAAATGTGGAGCATTAGCGGCCCTAAGCTGTTGCAATTGTTTGAACTCATAAATAGTTATGAAACGAAGTAAGAAAATCAATTCGTGCTTCAACAAATACTGGAGCTGCCTGAGCTAAATTTGGAGTAATAGTATGCGTATCACTGACATAATCCTACACTGGCATAAGTATACTGTAAATATGTTTTGCCATTAAACTACTGTTTACAACCTTTTGACTCATGTTGTCAATGTATGTTCCTCTACTAATTTGAATCAGCTACATTTGTTTTCTTTGCTTTTGGTTGTGTTGCCTTGTGTTTGAAATCTGCTATATACTGTAAATACATTTGCCTTGCCTTGTACAATTATTGTGGCATTCATTTCATTCATCAAACACTGACAATTTCAATTTAAACCACCCAGTATTATAGAACTATATAGTGTCTGACCGCAACCACAATATAGTTTCGAATGTATTAAACAAATAAACAATAACCAAATACATTACTCTGATGTCTAAAATTCTATATGATGCCATGATTTTAAGTGTACTACTTTTATTAGAATTACCAGATACAGGTGTACTTTCATAAGGTATTGCTATCATCAACACCAAAATGAATTTTACTCAAAATTGAAAGTGAAAGAACTCGATGGAAGTAGACATCACTAAAAATACTGCCTTGTTACTCACAATGTTGAAAAATGTTTGAGCACGTTATTTATATTGGTTTGTCAGTTGATATTTGCAGGCCACTTCCCAGTTCGCAGAGGATAACATAAGATGATGGTCCTTCATCAATTTTAGTTCTGGGTACCGGCAAATGTTCCATCGTGACTCTCGTGAGAACATGAGACAATGAATTCCTTGAACAAACGTGGAAAAGATCACGGCAGGACAACAGGGCACTTCCTGCTTGTTGTGAATCGGCGCAAAAAAAATAAATGGACTTGAATCTGTTTAAACTCAGAGATAGATAATTACATCTTCCTGGCTTTATCACAGATGGAGTGATTATATAAAGCTGTTCATCTCAGCGACACTCGTTCTGACAGAAACGTGTTCCTTTTTTGTTCAAATAGCAACGAATACATTGATGTGTAGATAGCAGGAGAGACTTGGTGAGAGAGATAAAGGAGGGATGCGGTTGCCTCAAAAGATGAAGTATATGGGAGATGAGATCTCACAGAAATGCAGTATGAAGAGATTATATTTCAAACGGCCAACAGAATTAATTACTTTGTTTCATCGTGTATTAGGGCTGGATCGAAGAACTTTTACATATTAATTAGACGACTGTCAGATTCTTGAAGTAGGACGTGTGAAGACATTGCAAAGTCTTTTAGGATGGTACAAGCACGGCCCCCCAACCCACACCGCTCCAAAGGAAAATGGATGTCAGATGTAATTATTGTCATACCAGAGAGTATTTACTCATACTGATGTGATTCAACATGAAAAAACATGATTTATGCCATTGTATTCCTTCCACGTTTCTCCAATGGTCCATTCCAACTTCAACATCTTCACTTCAATCGAGACATCTGGGCACGTATTTTCCACATTGCTAATATTCCCACTTTTCTAGAAATTTCCCCACACTGCCTAGCCCAATACCCCTACAGCTCCCCAACGCCCCCCCTCCAAAATAAATAACTAAAGTGAATGGCAAATTTTAAAAAATAACATCTTTACGATTCCAAATTCAAACCATCCATCTCATTCAAAACATACTGGAATGTGAATTATTTCCTACTCTTTCCAAATTCCACACTACTCAAAATTCCCAAAGTAAAACAATTACCGGATTTTCCGCACTATAAGGCGCATCGAAAAGTCTTCCATTTTCTCAAAAGCTCACAGCGTGCCTTAAAATCCGGTGCGTCTTGTGTATGGTCATTACGGTAATATGTCGACCTCAAGATGGATCCTTGCTGGAGACAAGCTTACAATGTTATAACTTGCTGTTGGTTCAGTGAACTGTGTCGCTGCTTTATTTTTTGTCGAAGCTCCGAAAAAAGGAGAGCTGTGGTGGTGGTTTTTTTTTCTAAACACACACTTCATTAATAACTTACATAACTTCAGTCTCAACAAATACAGGTACGTCTTTGTCCGTCTCCTGCCTTCTCTTCTTCTGTTCGACTCGAGAGCCGTTCACGACCGCCTCAGAAAAACGTAAATTAACGATTCCTTCAATGAAACTACGAAAATGGAAAATAATGCATAAAACCAGAAACTGAAGCGAGGAAATCACAAAATAAATTCTATAGCACCCCTACATCATTTATTTTATGATTTCCTAGCTCCAACAGAACGATCAGATGTCAGTAAAATGTAGGAGACTGGACTATCTCAGAAGTGTTTTTTATTCATTCCTTTGTTGTGTACTGTTTTCACAAACGAGGAAATGCCAAAATAAATGAAGGGTTCGGTGAATGTGCATATGAATTGGTTGTGTTAGTTGCCTCTAACAAGGTTAAGAACCACTGTTCTAAATATTTCCTCTTAATGGGGGAGCTTTAAAAATCAGCCACCTGTGGCCCCCGATCTTGTACCTATAACTTGATTTTTTTTTTTTTTTTGTGATATGTCTACTGTCTGAAAAATTACAAAAATGCTCATCCCCCATGATCACAAACAAAAGCAGAGTGAAGGGATGTTAAGCAACTGAGAGAATTTGGAAACAATGCAAAATTAGCAACATTTCTCAACGGGTGTGTGTATCACATTTTTTTGATTTTTTTTTAACTCATTGTAGCCTATATTCCTAATAATAGATATTCAAAACAATAACATTTCATGTCACAGTAACACTATTTTGAATAAACAGCAGCTATAATAAACTGATACCAATGTAGCGGCAGCCTTCGTTTACAGTGCTAATGCTAGCTTAGTATTACAAGTGCAATAGTGTTTGACTAATTATGATTATGCACTTTCCTAAGAGCATGCTATTATGAATGGCAGTGTTTGAGAAAGGTGCTGGTGCACATGAGTGAGGGGTGCAGCTTTGGTCAGAGCCTCGAGAGTAGGGAGGCATTAATGGAGTGAGGCTACTTTCAAATGATTTTTTAACAATGAAACCTCATCCTTAAAATGTTTCCAAATGTACTGAACTGATCTGAAGTGATCTTGAAGTGGACTGCATTTACTTTGGATGTGGAAGCTACTCATGTTCGGTGTGCTATACTAAGGCACGCATCCCAATGGCAAGAACTATTAATGCAGGAGCCGGAACCAACCCCCCACACCCCAACCTTCTACTTCCTGTTCGATTTTGAAATAAATCCTTCATGCGCATCAAGTCAGGACAAGAATAAGGCTTTTAATTTAATCACTGCTTTCAGGCATCCATTTCTGTCATGTCACGTTCTTTCCACTTTTCAATTTGAGATGCGGGCACTCTGCGGCGGTGGTCAGAAGATCTCCTGGTCCGCCATGCCGTTACAAAGTTGGAGGCATGTGCTTTTCAGAGGCAAACAATTTTCCCGCCGGCACAAAGAATCCCGAACAACCTCTTTGAGCCCAGCAGGCCTTGCACTGTCACACAGTCACGCCAATGAAATGAATGGTCCACAGACTACTCCATTATTTCTATATACCAGCCTTCCATGGCAGACTAAAGGCCTATTATTTGAAGGACCGCGGCCATAGGAACTTATTACACGTGCGACCTTTTAAAGCCTTTCACTGTGATGGATCTCAGGTGAGAAATTACTGGAATCAATTTTTATCTGAAAGCTTGATGCTTGCTTACTGGCCCAGCCTTGTGTGAAAGAGAAAAAAAATGAGCAAGAGAGAAGCGAAAGAAAGAGAGAGAGGATCGAGCGAGAGACATCCCCTTGACTACTGGAAATGGGCAACATTTGAAGGGAACCCAAATGCCTTTGTATCCTTTGCTCCCAGACTTTGAAATGGATGGCTTGAGGACGTGCTGTATAGTATTGTGCTTCATCAAGGTAGAAATATAAAGACAAAGCTTCACATCAAACAGAGCATCCCACTTTGTGAGCTATTGAATTTGTTAAAAACACAGATGGCAGGCTGCCGCAATTAATTCATCATATATGAGGCAGCCTTGCAAGCAAAAAGTAAAGCAGTCCAACAGAGATAATTTGCCACCAGAATAATTGCTCGGTGTGACTATTGCCAATTTTGGACTCACTCTAATGTACTTCACTTGAACAATGCTTTTTCCAAGTCCATTTTTTTAAACAATTACCTTTATGAGATTGACTGAGCACGGAGTACAATGAGCTCAATCATCCTCATTATGCCTGAGACACATCAGTATGTTTCACTCAAGACCTCAAAGAAACTGTTGTAAAAAATATCAAATATTTGTCCATCTCTTTGCAGGCAACTCAGCATAAATTGGTGGATTCTGTATGTTTCCTATCCCAAAAAGGTCAAATAAATCCATTACTTACACTTACTTGCCAGCTAGCTGGTAAGTAAGCGTATGGACTTGTTTACAGATGTTTAACTAAGAAAAAAACAAAATGATATATACTGTATACACACACACACACGGGGTATTCAGATTGAAAACTCCAAATTGTCCCTAGGTGTGACTGTGAGCCCGGATGGTTGTTTGTCTCTGTGTGCCCTGCGATTGCCTGGCAACCGGTTCACGGTGTCCCCCGCCTACTGCTCGAACACAGCTGGCAGTGTTCGAGCAGTAGTTGCTGGTTGGCATATTAGGGAGTTCGAACTCCATTTTTGGTGCTACGACTTCAGACCGGGGTCACTGAGACGGCGCAATGCTTTGCCTCCAGCAAGGCCCCCCACCCCCACCCCCAACCCTTGTGAGGATAAGTGGATTGGAAAATGAATGAATGATCGACTATAACATTTGTCCTCAATACAATCAAGGGCAAACCAACAAAAATCTCTCACCTCTGCATTTTCTCCTTTGGTGAAAGTAAAAACACATGTGCCACATCAATCAGTGTCCTAACAAACATTCTCATCATTCACGCAAGACAAGAAATTGTGTGATGTCAATGCACATTTTCTACTCTAGTTCAGAATTATGAACTAAAAGGTTTCAAAATACTCAAAGGAGGCAGTGAATGAAATCAAAATGGAACAATGATGAACACAACTTCTTGCAAGCTTTAGATTTTGTGACTGTTGAACTTGTGACTGTCTATCAGGCTATTTTTGTACAAGAGTGTGTCGTTAAAAACACAATGGTGATAAAAAGCCTGTAATGTCTGACCAAGAAAAAATGGACAGATTAAAACATTTAAAAAGGCAAAAGTCTTGAATTGGTCACTAAAGTAAAATTTAGTAAAAGTGTGTATTGTATAGTTCTTGTGCTGTTGCATATTCCACAATTATAACTGCTCTCACCTGCATCTTAATTATCTCGTCCAACCGAATGCCTTTTGCAATGGCTTTTATTTTGTCTTTTCTTCAGTAAGAGTCAATTTGAGAAAAGAACTCCAGCACAGGACCTTTCCTTCTTCGGTTCCACTGGTCCTTGACAAATGTCAAAGTCATCCAGGAAACCACTTTATCCTGCATTTGCCCACATTTTGAACTGCTTTTGTGCGGTTTTGCTGCCCTGTGGAGTTTTAGCTGAGATTTTCCCCTTGAATGGAACCATTATTTCATCAACTGCATAAGATAATTGTATTATGGCAGACATTATGCATATCGCACAAAGAAAAAAGGACAATGACAATTTTCCACCAAATTCCCCTTTGGACGTGCTTTTTTTTCAATATGATACAAACATTTTCTGGGTGTTTTTCAATGAATAATGAATAAATATAGAAGCAAGCAATTTAAAAGCAAACCGAGTAACATGTTTCTTCTGAACATAACCACCTGGGGGATGGATGGGATTCAGAAATTTTGCATTCTACAGTGCAATATGATAAATATCGTGTTGCTAATTCACCAATGGACCAAAGGCAAGATGCTTCTAGCAAATTTTTGACCGTACTGTTTTTTTTACGTGGCTGAATTTCCAAACTTTAAAATAGAATTGGACTCACACAACTCCACCAAAGCCCAACAGCCCATCAGTCAGTAAAGCTCCCATAGTTACAACAATCATCATAATTACAACAATCCCAGAAAAAAATCCATATTTTAAATATCCTTAATGAGAAATCCAGTGGATTTCTCAATATGGATCATTTTCAATCACCATTTCAAACAGTCACATCGGGTACACCTGCTCAATCCAATAACAAAATGAATTCCAATATATTTGGCTGCATTGTTGTACCATCACGGAAATGGAGGATAACTGTCTTTGTAATGGCAAACTTGTTTTGCAACTCATGCCCATTCCTTTATCATTCAAGGCAGAAGTGGGTTTGCTATAATTTAAAAAAAAGAATGGTATGGTTTAGTTTCATTGTTGCTATGACCTCAATACACCGTCTATAAAATCGCAAGATGCCATCCAACAAAATGACAGCAAGGAAACCAAGGGAGAGAGAAAAAAATCTGTTGTCCAATACATGCCCTTTCGAGATCGTCACCACATAAAAATGTGCTCACCTTCTATTTGCACCAAAGGAAGAAAATTAATGAAGTCCAATTTTATATTTAATTTGCAACTGCAATAAACACAAAATAAGCTGTAAATAAGCTTTTTTGGGGGGAGAAAAAAAAGCTGATTACCAAAGCAATTTATTGCCAAGCCGAGCAGGACTTTGCGAAAGCATGGAAGTGAAGGGGACCACATTCCAAATCTCCTCTCCCCAGAGCTTTTCTCTTTCGGTGTTATTAGCTGGCCCGCTTGTAGAAGGGCCAATCAGATCAATTGAACTGTGTGAATGTTGCTGCGCTAACAATATCAACCATTATAGAGATAATAATAATCATCCAGGCAAACGTATCCCACGATATTCCCCATCTCCTTTGCATAAACCCAAACAGTCCAAGCAGATTTACGCACAGTTTTTTTCTTCTCAAAACACGACTCTTACGCAGTTTCTGGAATCCCCAAAATTATCGGTGCAATAGATTTCCTGCCCCACCGGGGATAGTGTTTGACCTCAACTTCCACTCTGCCATCCCCATTGTTAACAATCAACAACACATTGTTTTGATCACTGAACTGAAAGCTCATGTACAGTTTGACTCCTATTGTGTCCTGTCACATAAATTGCCTCTCTGAACTATACAATATTTATAGGCTACTTGTTCTGTCAGAAGGTGTTCGAGTGGTTTGCGCGTCGGCCTCACAGTACAGATGTGGAGGCTTCGATTCCGGCTCCGGCCTTCCTGTGTGGAGTTTGCATGCTCTCCCTGTGCCTGTGTGGGATTTCTCCGGGTACTCCGGTTTCCTCCCACATTCCAAATACATGCAGGGCAGGTTAATGAAACACTCTAAATTGACCCCAGGTGTGAGTGTGGGCGTGGATGGTTGTTTGCCCTTGTATTCCCTGCAATTGGCTGGTAAGCAGTTCAGGGTGTGCCCCGCCTACTGCCCGAAGACAGCTGGGATAAACTCCACCACGCTCGCGACCCTCGTGAAGATAAGCAGATTAAAAAATGGATGGATGGAGGTTGTTTCAGATTAGAATTCCATTCAGACCTTCAATATGCTATTTTTACACCTTTGACATATTTTGCATCGGCTATCATCATTATTTACACTAAAGTTACTTTGATAATTGTCTTTTTTTGGACTATATAAAAGTAGCACTTCCTGAACTGACGCAATTGTTGCATTTGTCTCGATGATAAACACGCTGTTATGTTTTTGTTTCGGTTATATTTGGTTTTGTTCCCTCGTGTGCCCTTTTTTTTGTCTCCACCTGTTCCCATCATACGGGTCCCTTCTGTTCAACCAATCAGCTCCCTCAAACCTTTGTGTCAAACAGGTGTTTCTCGTTGTCTCGTCACTTGGCTTGTATTTAGTTCCCTGGGTTCTGTCACTCTTTGTTGGATGTGTGTGTCTATCTGTGTGCCTTGTTTTGTTTCAGCCATAGGTATTTGCTACTTTACTTCCTTGTCATTTTCAGGACATGGTTTTTGAGTATTTGAGTTAGTTTCTCCAGTGTACCCTGCAAGTGTTTTTTTGTTGTTGTTGTTGTTAAAACATTTTGTTCAGTCCACCCTGTTCCTCCTGCCTCCCTGCTTTTGGGGTCCTCCACCTACATGACAAAACGTGACTGCACTGCAAATGGCAATGTAGGCCAAAACCTTCTAATTCATCAGGTCAACAAAATTTTAGAAAATCCTTCCCATGTGCTATACTCCCAATTCGAGCGCCTAAACTCGGGAAGCAGGTCAGGATTCCTCTCTGCAAGTTAAACCAATATAAAAACTAATTCATACCGCGGGCTATCAGCTTAATTAACAAACAATTAGAGGGAGGCAGACAGACAAGTAGGATGATATGAAGGCAGTGTGGGGTGTGCATGTGCCTGTAATGTATTGTCCAATGTCTGTAGAGTATATATTGTCCTGTACTGTATGTATTGTCTACTGTATGTTGTGTATTGAATGTGGTATGTACGTATTGCCCAATGCATGTAGCAGCACAAAGGGTCTGTCGTCCGAGACAAGTTTCTCTTACGGGAGACTAAATAAAAGTCAAATTCAATTCAAATTCTTCGTCTGTCTGCTGTTTGTCCAATAAAGATCCAACGGCAGTCATCGACATTGTAATGAGTAAACTGACCTGACGCAATGGAATCATTTGGGATCTGCGGCAGTTATACTGTATATGAGCAACGTGTCTCAGTTTTGAACGTCATCATGTAAATTGCCTGAATACTGTCAGCATCTGGAGCACTATTGGACGTTATAATGCCCCCATCATCCGAAACATATTTGAACCTAACCTGCAAACATCTTTGTTCCTAAACTGATGGAACACAGCAGCGTTTTCAATTGCATTTTTGTGTGGGCCAAAATTGGGCCCAACAAGGGAGGCATTGAGGGATGAGCGAGTTAAAAAGTCTGCATACCAGTTTGGAATATGAATTGAGGCGGCGATGGCACAGGAGAAAATGCTATGTGGGGAATTTTCACAGTTATATAATGTGAGAGAAGAAAACCAGGCGCTTCTCATTTTGGTCACTTATCCCTCATTGTAAAGGCCTGTATATTTCATTGCTGGTGCAGCAGCTTGGGGGATACATTTCAAAGCAGCAAATAAAAATTGGCTAAACTTCCAAAATTAGCACTTCAAAGTCAAACATGATTTGAAGGGTTGGAAGCAGTGTGACTGTGAAAATGTGTGTTTGTGTGTGTGTGTGCACGTGTGGTTGTGCATGTGTGGTAGAGCTGATGTACAGAGTTCAGCATTAGCCCTTAGAACCAATTTCTAGGCAAATTGGTTTCGTTTAATAATGAAATCACAGAGTAAGCACCCTCTTTCAGGGCAAGCTCATGCATCCGTCGCTGGTGTGATTTCCGTGTGACATGCATTGCCTGCCACTGGCTTGCTGTTTTTGGATTCACAATATGCGTTAGCCATGTCCAGCCATGCTCGAAATGCATCTTGTTTACCTGTGAGGAAGTCAGACAGAATCACTTCCTTTTTATTGTTCCTTGACAAAACAATGTCAGCAGCAATTCACAATGTCGCTCGATATATTCCTTGAAGTTGTGTGGTAAAATCGGTGCTAATGAGAGCCACATGCAAATAATTGCCCTCCACACGTGCTTACACATAACTCAATCAGGCCTGTTAGGGAAATCTGTTGGACTTATAGAGAAGGTGTAAACGTCACCACTTTGTTCTAAAAAAAGGCATCATTACCGAAACTCAATGTGCCAATCGACACCCAAGTCTGAGGTAAGAATATGCATTCCATTTTACTACCAAGGCTTTTACTTTTGAGAAGATGCTATATCGTGCGTCTGCAAACCTAGCATATATACAGTACACTGACTGCCCAACGGCTGGATATGTGTGTCCCTGTTACATGACAACAGATTTTTAGGAACCTTGACATTCTATCATATTATTGGGTGGGGGAAAAAAAAGTGCCAAAAAAAAGTGCCAACGGACATTTAGAGGGCCTCTTTGTTGAGGTGTCGATCACAAACAGAGCAGATATTTTTGTATTTGATCCCGTGTGCCACGTAATTTGCGTTGCTTGGAAATCTGGTCAACTCTCACTCGGTTTGCAACGTCTCCTAAGCATTCAGATATGCACACGGTATCCTGATGAAATTACTTGTATTGGGTTGAAAGTGAAGTCAAGAAAATACATGCTCCTTCAAAGCAACCTCTAGATGAATCGTACACACAACATAAAGATCAACATAACTTCTGGATCTACTTATTAATTTCACATTTAAAATGTGACATAATTTCCATGGGTGGGTATGGGAGTCACATGTCCCGGAAAACCTCCACGAGTGTGCAAGTAAGGGATATAAGAAATTGACTGTAGCAACAGGAAAATATGTCCCTGAATGAGTGTGCATGGCTCCTTACTGTCAAAGGAATCTGATTCCTAAAGCTTCTGCTCTTTGACGGAGGTCTTGTATATTGCATACAGCAAAATAATTCTGCTGGTGAAGTAATCCCCCTTAAAAAAAAATAAACACTTGCGTGGAAATTAAGCCTCAGCTAAGTGGACCATTCCAAAATATATCACATATTGTATGAGGATGTGCAGTGAAGAGAAGCAAATTGGACTGCCATGTTTCAGCAGGGCGGTTGTGACAGATCAACGCTGTGACCGAGCTTAGCGGTTAGCTTCACAGTTGTAAAAGAAAAAAAAAACTAACAAAAAATGCTGCATGAATGGAATGCTTTAATTCTTGTCGACAACTCAGTGAACTGTTTTTGCTGCTGCAAAAAAACAAAACAGAATAACTCATCTGTCATTGTCATATTTGGTTTTGCTACTTTACTACGCCGTCATCTTTCCTTTACTGATTCAAGGCTAATAAAATCAACTGATTGATTAATTCATAAATCAATCAATAAAAGAACTCTTGGAACCATATGGGCAGCTCGATGGAGCAGCGTAATGCAGATGTAAATGCTGAATCGCCACTTCTGGACTCAGACTCAGTTTCTTCTTCAGTATTACTTGAAGATGCCGAAGGTTTGGCGTCACTTTCAACTCAAAACCAAGTTATAAATTATTAGAGCAAAGCGTAACTCCGGTTGATTGGAGACGGGAACGCATACGCGTGCCCGTGAGACACCGGCCGGTCAGCACATGCAAGGTAGGGTGCATTTTCTTTTATTATCTCAGGTAATAGGACCGACTATTGCTACTTAGTACACACTCTATATTGTTTGTAGGCCCCACAACGCAATATATTCATTGAGCAAACGACGCCTCTCACAGTGCACATTCTGGTGCTTTTAAAGTACCGGTAAACATGCACTGTACAAGTCAACAAGTCAAGTCAACAATATTTATAGAGCACTTTCAAACGGCCATCGCTGCATACAAAGTGCTGTACATGGAGCAATTTAACATCTTATATATATATTGCGCGTCGTCCCGCACGCGGTCTGTCCTTCCGTCTGTCCCTTTTCAAAACGTACCTACTGCGCCGCTCAGGCAGTGGCTCACTACGATCGCACGGGTATCTTAGCGAAAAAATGTTGTCTACCCACAAGCATTGCAATGAATATGTTAGTTATTTAGTAGAGCTAAACATCTCTTTATTTTCGCGATAAGCAATGAAGATGAACAAAAAGTTGAACCAAGCAACAACACTTTTGTGGGCCGAAGGCCCAACTTACCAGCCTTCCGCAGGAACAGGCTGATGAGCCGGCCGAAGGGCGGCAAACCAGCTAGTGCTCAATAAAGAGTAAGACAAATCGGTAATAAAGGCGGTAGAAAGCACCAAACAGTAAAATCAAGAATAAATCTAAGTCATGCTGAGTCAAATGCCAAAGAATACAAGTGAGTTTTGAGGAGGTACAGGTTAAAGCCTCATCACAGTACGCCCGATGACTATTTTACGGGACTAAAATATCTCCCACTGAATGGTTTTGCCCTGTTAAACTTGTCTCTCCAACTAACTGAACTTAGTGACCTGATTTTTGTGAGAAATTTGTGACCAGAAAAAATTCAATAAAGAGCAGGCCAGCGTGACAGTCGCGGCTGGATCCTCATGAAGAAAGATTAAGAAAAGTATGTTATTTACCTTGGAGTATAAACTTAAATGTTATTTGTACAAGTTTGCTTATAACTGGAATGTTGCTTATAACTGACTAATCAATAAGATAATTGATTCTTGAAAGATTCCCTCGCTCGGCTCGGTGGACCAGTGCTGAGCGCGTCGACCTCACAGTGCAGCAGTACCAGGTTCAATTCCACCTCCGGCCTCCCTGAGTGGAGTTTGCACCTTCTCCCTGGTCCTGCGTGGGTTTTCTCCAGGTACTCCTGTTTCATCCCACATTCCAAAAACATAAATGGCAGGCTGAATGAGCACTCTAAATTTTCCCTCGGTGTGGGTGTGAGCGCGCATGGTTGTTCGTCTCTGTGTACCCTGCGATTGGCTGGCAACCTGTTCAGGGTGTGCCCCGCCTACTGCCCGGAGACGGCTGGGATAGGCACCGTGAGCCTTGTAAGAATTAAACGGATCAGACAATGGATGGGTTCATGGAGATTCCTTCGTGACAGCCCAATACATATCACACATGCAGCAAAGAGAACAAAAATTGAAAAACAACAACAAAAACTTACAATTACTAATGATTAGTTCACCTTGTTGATGGGCCCAAAGGCACATAGCCTCCCTCTAATCGTGGGTGCATCCATTAGGAGTGCACACCACTGACATCTGGTCCCCATGTCACAAGGAATGTCTGTCAAGAGAGATTAAACGTCACATGAATCGAGGCCGATAATGAGCACCAGGGATGGGCTCTTTTTTTTTAACACCCCCTTGTGTGCAACATATGACACAGGCTCAGCTCATTAAGCAGCTGCCATAATGCAATCATCGGGAGCACAGAGGAGTTTGGTTTTCAAACAAACTTTGAAAGTACAACATTGAATGCTTCGGAACCTATGCACCACAGCAAGCAATGTATTTCACACACCTCTGCATGAGTTCCACTTGCAAAGTTCACACCCTTTCATTCTTATATATGTTCATTTTATGTGTTTCTGTGAGGGCAACATGTGAGAACATGAATTTATCTAACAGATTTGTTATTATAACATGAAGAACAGTGGTAACCCGAGCATCACTGTGCCTGCATGAACAAACCCCTGCAGCAATGCACTCCAAAAAAATAGTGGTCATACTGAGCTGAAAATGCCACAAAAACATTATTTTTGCCATAATCTCACATCTTCAAACGAGTATTGTAGCCACCCTGACATTTTTTTTTTGCCATGTTACGAAATAAAAGTCAGAAGATTACAAGAAATAGTGATGTATTTTTTGAGGATAAAAATGCATCATCTTCATCTTAAAATCAAAATGAACACTTGCCAGCAAAAAGACGATCTTGTGAAGTTGTAGTTCCCAAAGTTTGCTTTTCACAATTGAGCTACACATAATAAAAATCAAACAGGTTCTTAAGATTAGTAGCTCATTAATATGAGGCAAACATCTACTGTCACATCTGGCAGTAGTCACTCAATCTGGAAATTTTAACAGTAACTATTTCACAGAAAACCCCATCTTTTTTTCTGTATTAAGGCCTTATTTTTGAAACCGGAATACCCAGAAAAAAACCCACGTAGGCATGAGGAGAACATGCAAACTCCACACAGGAAGGCATTAGCCGCAATCGAACCCTGCATCTCTACACTGGGAGGCCAACGTGCTAACCAGTCGACCCGCAGGCCGCCATAGCTTTACATTTTTCTCAAAATGTTAACTTTTTTGTCCGCGTGGCCCTTTTGCTCCTTGTTCCTTTGAATGATTTTTTTTCAAAATTAAAAAAAAGTGCATGTATAAAAGGTTAAATCCATGTCAGAGTGTGAATTCATTGCTCGAAACAGAATCGCGCTGTTTCCTCATTAATTCCCTCCCAACCCCAAGAAAATGTGCAATCAGCCTCATTGCGTGGCTGCTGATTGTTTTCCCCCTGTAAATCAATCGACAAATTGCAATTAAAATGTTCTCTTACGTGGTATAATGGACGCCTTCCTAATCCTTTACTTAAACACCTGGTGGTGGGGCTGAATTTTTAATGCATTTCTAATTCCTGCTCTTTACACCTTTGATTTACGTGTGAGCAAATTATATTGCTGTTTTGCGGCGTGCTGGTAGAAAAGTCCTACTTGGGTTGAGGTGAAGTTTGCCAGCTAGTGTCTTTAAAATGAAAGAAAGATCATAACAATAATCAGAAGAGTTTAGAAATACTGAATTGTTGTGTCCCTTCACACCTAAATTGTGACATATACTCTAAATCTCAGCTTTCTTCAGGCAGTAGGCGGTGTACACCCATAACCGGAACACACACACACACACACGCACCAGGTCATAATACTTCAGCGCTCCGCAGTTAAGGAGTTTCGCTGAACTCAACCTTTTTGCCTCCGTCTAATGCATTTCCTCTTGTATATATCCCCCCCCCCCCCCCAGGCTGATTCATCTTCATTATTAGGCAGCAATTAGTAATGCATGAATCATTGAGAGCAACTCAGTGACACGTTTCACCACAACAACACGGATTGGAGAAGTATTCTTTTATTCCGAATAAAATATGACTTCATTTTCAACAGTTTATCGAATTCCATCAGAGTTCTGTAAAATGTAACAAAACACGTTTTGTTGCATCATGATTGCAAGAAAGACTTGAAATATAATTTCTCTTGCAAGGCCTTTTTACACCATTGCCGTTTTGGAGACACAATTACATTTCAATCAAGTGATGGGCTCCCTTTCCAACAACTTTGGTTTTGGTACAAGAGGAAAAAATCAACAAAAAAAACCTCACTATGAACATTTAAGAATCTTTAATTCACACTAGTAATAAAATTGCATTACATTTCATAAAATAAATGTTCCAGTTTATATATACAGAGAAAACAGACTGTACATACCCTCCAATTAACCATTTCTAAAAGAAAACAAACCGGGAACCGGTTTCACAAAACATACAAGCAATGTCGTGCTCAGCTAAGCAGGCACAACTGTACATCAAAATTTGTAACTGCTCAGTGTTGGGGTGAGGGAGGGGCAAAAAGTTGAACATTTACAATAGAGTCCTCAGGAACTAATAAAGGGGTCTTAAAAAGTATTGCAGGCAAGCAGACAGACGCTTGTCTTTTTCCAAGTGCAGCAGAACATCCATGGTGGTGTGGAACTCGTGGAGCTGATTGTCGCTGCCACGGTACGAGGCTCCCCACTATTGGACCTGCGACTCGAAGCTCCCGTTCAGCTGACCCTCCTCATAGTCCATTTGACACAAAATCATGTTGTTTTTAAGGAAAAACTTGTCGCCCACGCAAAACCTGTCGAAAGAGATAAACGGCAGATGATTAGTGACTACGATGTGACTAAGCGATGTGTCGAAATGTTCCCCCCTCAAGCCCCCCAAAAATATATTTGAATAATTGTGGCTGTCTTGGAATGAGATAATTTCACCATCATAACAGTGAAACATTGGCCGACCCGCCTCCCTCCGCTCCTCAAATGCCTTATCTGTCACCCCTCCTGCCCTTTAAAACTCGCTACCTCAACACATCCGCAAGTGTGCTTACCTCCCACCCTTCAAATCATTTCTCAAAACTCACACCTGTTTTCTGTGACCCTCTTTGCGTATCATTTCTTGCTTTTTCTTTTCTTGACATTTGTTTGTTTTAAAACTTGTGCCTATTAAGCTTGAAACTGCCGTTTCTCTTAATTCTTGTTAAAGTGTCTTTGAATACTATGAAAAGGGCTTTTAAATAAAATGTTTTATTATAATCATTGGGCGGCCCGGTAGTCCAGTGGTTAGCACGTCGGCTTCACAGTGCAGAGGTACCGGGTTCGATTCCAGCTCCGGCCTCCCTGTGTGGAGTTTGCATGTTCTCCCCGGGCCTGCGTGGGTTTTCTCCGGGTGCTCCGGTTTCCTCCCACATTCCAAAAACATGCGTGGCAGGCTGATTGAACACTCTAAATTGTCCCTAGGTGTGGGTGTGAGTGCGAATGGTTGTTCGTCTCTGTGTGCCCTGCGATTGGCTGGCAACTGATCCAGGGTGTCCCCCGCCTACTGCCCGAAGACGGCTGGGATAGGCTCCAGCACCCCCCGCGACCCTAGTGAGGATTAAGCGGCTCCGAAAATGGATGGATGGATGGATATAATCATTATTAGCACCCAAACAAGAATTTAATATTGGCGGATCAGAGGCCAGAAACTCATCTGAAGTTCATCTCACAAGTCCTAAGTGGGACTTCTGCCCCCACTCAAAAGTGGGAATCTTGGAATCTTTTAACAGGTGCTGTGTTAGCCTAGTGTATGCAAAAACTGGATGGCTGTTGGATATTATGTCATAGCTTATACTGTTTGACAAACTTGATATTTCACTGGTTCTCAAACTTACCAAAATAATGATCACCATTAAAACTTCAATACAACTGAATTGCATTTAGCACACTTGGCGTATTTTCCGCACTATAAGGCGCTCCGGAGTATAAGGCGATACTAAAGGGAATACAAAACAGCTTTATTTATACAGAGCTTTCACAACCGCTTCAATTGTAACAAAGTGCTTTCCAGAAAATTTAAAACACTCCATCCAAGAAATCATAATATTGATCCATATATAAGGCGCACTGTCGGCTTTTGAGAAAATTTGATATTTTTAGGTGCGCCTTATAGTCCGGAAAATACGGTACTATATTGGATCCAACAACAAAAAAAAAAACATTTAAACCACTGAAACCTTCTGGAGTGTTGGAAGAGTTAATTCAGTGATTCTTTCCTGCAGCACTTTGAGAAAAATGTTCCTTATATGACAACTAGACGGGAACTAGTTCATGGTACAAACATTCACATGATTCATTAATGCTGTGAAAGAACAGAGTGTCATTAATTGAAGTAACTTTGTAACTCAGGGTGCCAGATTCACAAGAATTTAACTGTACATGACAAGACTGACACAACCTTAATGATTACGCCATGTCTGAACAGAATAACACATTAAAAAGCCTTGCCAACAGGCAAGGGTGATAATTGTGACTACAGCTAAGCATGCTGGGAAATGCCTCCTACTTTGATTCCCTCACACGTCACTGTATTGCTTTTAATGACGCTGATGAAAGTACAAATGCAGTGCAACGGCTACGCTGGGAAAGATCGTCTCCCTGCGATGATTTTGCAGCTCTGTTGCATATTTGCTCACACGTATCCGCGTTAGCGGTTGTTCTCTGTGATGAAAATGAAGCGAACAGCACATCGGTTTCAGTGATAAATGGCCATCCTGACAAACAACAAATGTTCCCCCAAATATAAATACTGTAAACACGTTGCCAAGAAAAGTATCCAGCTCGGACAAAATGGCATCAGAGCAAAGGAATTCGAACTTTCACATGAATGGGAATACCTGGAATGTTATTTTGACAAGTATTTTTATGAAGAGCAACATATTTTAATGTATTTTAAGTTTAAGATTTATTTTGAAATATTGTAAACATTTAATTTTTGTATGTCCTAAAATTTGTATAAATATATAATCCTGGTAGGCCCAAAACCTAAAGTATGCTTTCGCTCGTGATGTCTTCAATGCCAACCTGATCCCCTACCAAGTCAAATTCAAACTGATATCAGCAATACGAATTCACTCATAATATAATGCCTAATTATAATATATATATATATATATATATATATATATAGCTTGTTATAATGTGAGTTGAGTCACCTGCGCCTACAAAGTGCTTATATCTCACGTTTTCACGTGCCAGTCAAAGCAAAAAGCCGGCCGAATTCCATCTCGTATCTTGAAAAACTCCTAAATGGTATCTCAAGGCTCCACCGTATCTGTTTATGTGACTTCATGCAGTCAAGAAGAGCAAAACTATAGCGTAACACCGGTTGGCTTTGGTTACGTGCCATGCTGTTGAGACTGTCATTACTGTGCCAGGTGACGCTGTATCTTCCAAGTGAGAGGAGGGAGAGAGAGTACGGTCATAATTCCCTTACAGCAGGTGTTCACTATGGTAACCGAATGTGGCCCGCACAAGGTTAATGGGTTTGTGCTGTGCAGAAGAACAGGGTCACAGCACCCCTGACAAGCATGCAAAGGACATTCTGCTCCCAGACTGGCGCCATTACCAACAGTATTCTAATGGGCGAAAAAGCAGTATTAGGATATGTCATATTCTTTGTAAAGGCTTTGTGTTCACCCCTATTTGATGCTTGTTTCCTCACTAAGAAAAGAGCCTTTTACACCTGGGCCCATGCAGGCAGCGACAACGGCTGCCTCTGAAGAGTTAATGTTGCTGCGCCCTTGCAATTAGATTCACAGATCGAGCTGCAAACTGCTGCCAGTGTGTGACAAGAAAAATAATTAGCAGACCATTACAAGCACAATGCGGTAACCTTTATTTTTACAACAGAATTTCACTCTGGATTCTGCCGGTGCGGCCTGCGCACTCGGCAAACCAGACAGACAACTGGGTTGCGCGTGAAGAGAGAAGCTATTTCTGCATCTTCTGAGGTTGAAAAGCGATCAACCGTCTGAAAGCTTTTTTTTTTTTTTTAATGCCTATTGCTTACCTCTGGTTACAAAGCTGACAGGCAAAACAGTCCAAATGGTAAACATTATCTCTGGCTCTCATCACCATCTCAAAGGCTGGGATCAGTTTACTGCAGGCTGCGCAGTTTCCCGTCGTACCAAAGAGCCTGCAAGACAGAGAGCACAGACACAGATTAACCTAGCTTCCCTTTACCTTGATGGAATATAAGAGCAGAGAAAATATACTGACAGCGAGCGTGACAAAAAGAGAACTTGGAAAGATGGAGGGGGGGCGAGCGGGGGGGGGGGGGGGGGGTTGGGGTGAATGGCAATATGCTACATGAAATCCACAAATCTTTCCTGGCGCCTGCTCGGTGTTGGAGTTAATGAGAGAAACAAACATAGATCTTAATTCTCGCCTAATGATCTAATTAAAATGATCACATGGCTTTAATCGCCTTCAAAGCATACAGTATATCCCTTGCACAATGCAAAAACAACAAAAACAAGTCTGAGGTAAATCATTTGGGCTGCTCAAATTGTTTTCCTTCTCCCACATGAAAAAGAACTAATGTGTCGATCTGCAAAGCAAAGCCAGCTGGGTTTTGTGCAAATGTCTTTGTTGTATAGTGAAGCTGCAAGTTCAAACATAAAAAAAGTATTTTACATGAATGGACACCCTTTTCTCACTTTTTATTTTTTTTCTCAGCCATAAACATGTTCTCTTTTTACACGGATTACTCCCCCAAAAAAGGAGCAGATTCTGATTACAGTGCTTTTGACTTCAAGAATGTTCCTTTTGATAATCTTGCTTTCACATCAATTGGAACCAACCGCATGCACATGATGTCCCTTTTGTCATACGTTTCCCCCTCGAATATCCAAGTTCATAAAAACTCGCTGTATGTATTGATTTGCTGCAAAATGATGCAAAAATGGCAAATTGAAAAACAAAACAAAACGGTGTGTTCTTATTGCTTTTTCTTTGCTGTTAAGAAATGATAATCTTAATCTGGTAATTACTGCAATTAGCATACAAGCCACTTAAGTGACATTGACATTTCATTAATGAATTTACTGCAAACGATTTTCACAGCACAGCGGTTTTAAAACACGATCATAATCAACGTGAGATGCCCAGATTCAAACTTTAATCTACTGTCTATTCAATAGATACACTAATCTCGACTCCAAAGTGACGCAACACCGCCATCTACATTGATCTGTTAGCCATTACAGTTCTTTCACAGACGTCAGCAGCACGAGACGTTTGGATTTCAACTGACGAATACCATTGTCCTTGTCAGTGAATGAGTTAAGTATCTGCGTCATCTATTGAATTGATCTCAATGGTACAATGTCAGGCAATCAGCTCCAAGCATGCCCTGTTGGTCTTCACCTGTTCGACAAGTGTTTTTAGTTCTGCTCTTCTGTGTTGTTCATGCAGCAATGTTGCTGTAATTTTCTTTTTACAGATGTGAATATGCTCTTAGTGCCTAAATGTTTTTGCTTCAAACATACCCAAAATTAAAGGAATTCAGTGGAACAAGACCCTTTTCCTATATGCATTGCAGCTATCACATACCAAGCAAGATATAGATAAGGCTATTTTAATGCTAAAAAGAAATAAGGCCGCACATACTTTTCACGTCTGTCTGTATTCACGTTCAATCCTTTTAGGGACAGCGGTCACTACAGTGGACAGCTTATCTTGTAATCAGGTTACAGGGTGCATGAACGGGTTAAAGTTTTATAAGTACGGATAGATTTATATAATCAGTAGTCAAAATGACTGCTTTATAGCTTTTCAGGACACAATATTTAATCCACATAAAAGTATACTCCCTAAATTTGTAGGGCCCACATTGAGGAGTCACAGTGTTAATGTTTTCCTTGTCTATGTTGCTCTCATTCTGCTGCGATCACCTTGTTAAAGAAAATATCCGGTCGGCAGCCTCGCTTCTAATTAGAGGCCACTGGCCCAGAAGAGTTGCAGCGAAGAAACAGGAGAGTGAAAGAGCTGTTATGTTCACCCAGAGGGATTCGTAGGGTGTAAAGCAGAAATAGTGTGACAACAACTTGGTGTTACAGTCAATGGTTTACTACGCCGTGTGTACATGTGCGATCAACAGGAGAGTCGAGATGGGGTTTTTCCACTTTCTGTTTGCAACGTTTTGGACACATGAGAGTAGATGTAGGAAGACACAATTAGAAGTATAGTGTACAGCGTTACGTTGAAGACCATGCTGTGCCGCAATGTGCTGGGCAACTTGGAGCTCTACTGGATGCGGCATAATTAAGGGAAGAAGCAGAAAAGGTCCCCTACTAAGCAGAGAGAGTACATGACTGAGTTTGGTTGAACATTTTGGCTTTGAAATATACAATGTTCAATTCTCTTTTGTTGTGTGTGATATGTGACTTAGAAGGTGTTTGAACGTTTCAAATTACCTTTGCCTTCACGCTCATTTCTGTGAACCATTTAAGGCGTTCGACATTGTGTTTTAGCATTAAGCTAACAGACTTACGTTAATATGTAGTTTGGTTGAACATTTTTGTGTTTGGAGTATACATTTCATTCACTTGTGTTTTACGTGTCAGTTTTCATGAATCAAAATTCAAAACCTTACATCATCTGTCATCTTTCCCCACTGACATAAATGGAAGTGCCGCTCTGTGTGGTGCACGTTGTTGTTTTAAATGTGAAACGGGTAATTCTCTTTGCTTTATGTTTAGTATTAAAGGAAACTCCAGCTGGTGGTGGCAATGAACAACTTGAAGCCTTTTTTATTCACTGTTCTGCTCAGCTTCTGCTGCTTGTTGTGAGTTGAGATTGCTGCCATCATCTCGCACATCCAATTTTTTTTTGCTCACAAGTTGACGCCCAAAAAAAATAATATATATATATATATATCAGTTTTTCTTATCTTGAAAACTGCACAAGTCAGGACACTTCCAAGTCCAAGCACTAGTCTCAACAACTTGAAGCAAGCACGCTGCAGTTCTTTTTTTCTGAATAAGAGGGAGAACTAAGAAATATTTTTAAAAAGTACAACTTATATCACATTACAAACACGAATAACAAATAGTTAAAACTTGTGTTGTAATAATGGTGGGTAAAGAGAGTCAGTTTCAATCATGTACCAGTTTAGTATGATCTTGCATGAATATAGCAGTTTGGTGTGTGGCCATGATGGTCAGATGGGGAAATAAAACCATTTGAAGTACCCATTTGTATTTCCTGATTTGGTTGAGCCGAGTCCACTGTAAACTCTCAAATAACCCCAAGTTACACAATGCTCGGTAAACAAAAAAAGGGGATAAAAAAAAATGCAGTCACCTTTTGCATTTATATGCAGTGAAATACACATGCAGTTCAATGATGGCACAGGCCGTAAGCATGCCATGTCCCTCTGAATAACCTGACTGGTTTTAAATGATGAAGGATCTACTTCATTCTCGCTAAGCTGATCTGCTTCTCAAATTTATTTGCTACATGGCAGGCAAATACCCTGCCCATTTTGTTCTCTCGACACCAACAAATTGAGAAGCAAAATATATGAAATTGTGCTGATCTGACAGTGCGCGCCGTATTTCCACCAGTAAATGATGAGTCCGGGTTATAACATCAGCAGAGGTTCACGGTCCAATCGGGCTTTTTTCCCTGCTAAGAGGAGATAAGAGCTGAAGAGATACATTCAAACACATTTACATTCGGGTGAAGCTAAAAAGCTTCTGGAGTTGAAATGAAAATAAATAAATAAGTAAAACACTTCTGCTCTCGAGTGGAGCCTGATGGGAAGCAACAGTACACCGTAACAACATTGCACAATGCACAACAGTATGTCAAACATCAGGCTCCAAGGTGTGGATGTTTGCTGGGACACAGACTGATAATAAATAAGAATTTATCTTTAAAGTGGCTAAATGAACAAATCTTTATCTTATGGATGCATGCACATTACTCTGATTAAAAATCCATGGATGACAAATGAAGATTTCGCTTGACAAAGCGATTCTTAACTTGCCAAGTGCAGTGACGAACGGTGTTCTTACAAATCTTGTGTGAAATGATTCCAATGATTAAGTGTTTATGATCATAATTGTATTCAACCAGATACAACAGGAGTAGCTCATCCTGGTCAAATACTGTCGTTCTTCAAATTTGTAAAACTGTACATCATATCGCAACCATACACCACCGTGTCTGTGTGTGAGTGTGTGTGTGTGTGTGTGTTCATCATATATAAATAACATGTTGAGCCTTCATTGTAAAAGTGAACACACGTGTCATTTAATTCCTCTTCTTATATGGACAGAATGAATCAGTGGTCTCCAAAGGGATGTTCCTCGTTCTACCTAATGTTCATGATGCCATGTAAAGTACATCTAATTACATTCCAGGTCATCTGAATTTGTCAATCAATCGTCTGCACTATATTGAAGTTTGAAGTATAAAAAGCTCATTAAAACGAAACACTTCTGGGATTCATTTATTTGGATTGACCTGAACAGATGTGACAGTGAAATTGCTTCTTTCAGTTTGTCACTGACAGTGCACTCACTCGATGTAATATTAGACACAACTACACAATTAAATGAACCTCAAATAAAAGAGCAGTTTGAAAAGGGTAAATTTAGTTTTAGAAACGCCATTTGGTGTACTGCAGCCCAGTTACACATCACTGCAAGCTATTAAGCATATTAATAATCACATTTTAACTGAACCTTGATCTAAATGGAGTATTATAATCATTGTAAAGGCTGAATTTGCTCTTGTACAGGATGTCATGAGATGGTGCAGGTGTACCTCATGCTGTCATGGTATTTGTGACAAATACCACGTGGCACCTGACCTCTCGATTCACTACAATGGCACTGTTATGAATGATAATACTGTGCTAACTTTTTGTTCTTTTCATTCTGCATTAGCTTTCAGTCACTGCCTTTATGCCTCAGGAAACAAATTTTTTAAGTTACATAGTAGTAGTTACTTAGCGTATGGACTAAATGCAGAGGAAATAACATTTTATGCGGTATCAGAGATCAGAAAATCCCAGACTGTGTCACTTGCATGTTCTTAGGAATGACACTGGGGTTAAAGGTCATCCTGTCTTCTCCACGGATGTGGTCAGACAAAAGGCTTCACACCAGCAAGGGCAAAACCCAGCAGAATATAAAATACCACCATGTTGGTTTTAAAGCCGGGAGACTCAAATAATGACCCGGTAATCTGTAAAGTAAAGTATCTGTAAAGTCCTCGAGTGTGGTGCCAGAAGGCTTTAATTTATGTGCTGATGTTGGGTAGCAGTAAGAAATCAGAGAAACTCTGCTCTCCCTCCTCTATTGTCAAACTTCAACGAGCTGAAAGGAGTGCTGCCTTTCGTTTTATCAGTGTACTACTTTGCTCATGTCAAAAGCTTTCATCTCCCACAATGGCTCCGTACATTTCCTTCTTTTAAGACCGGACTGCATATTACGTGAAATGCTTCTGTGCGTACCGATTCTATTTTTAGACGGCTACGGTCAATGTGATGTCCCCCACAATGTGGGCCCCCACAAACTTAGATTTCAGCACCTGTGGATTCACCCATTCCGTTTTTTTTTTTTCAATACCTTTTTTGAGTTTTGGGTTAATCATTTGTTTTTGTGTGTGTTTTTGGTGGGGAGGAACCAACCTTTTTCCATGGAAAACACTTTATGGTGGTTCACCCATTTTTTTCAAGAATTCTTCAGGTTCAAAAGATTATTATTTTTTAACTCTCTTCAGTGCATTTGGAATGGCCTTCAATTATTATTTTTGGTCCGGTACACATGCATTGTACACCATAGTAATGGTTGAGTGATTGAGTGCTAATTTTTTATATGCTTAATTTTTTTTCTCATGAAAATACACATAAAATTTTTTGATTGGGCGAGGTTCTTGGTCGATGGGGTCAGTTGGATTAAGGTGATCTGAGAGAGGAATGATATAAGTTACAAGTGTGGTCCCGAAACAAATGAAACTAATATCTTAAGGCACCACTGTACTTTCATATCGCTTTCAGGTACTTTCTTCAAGTCTGCCATCAGGACATGACAGATTTGAAAAGATGGACACGCCCAGCTGGAGCTATCATCCCCATCAGCAGTTTGTGGATAAATTGTACTGTTCATTATCTTGGAAACATTTTCCTCTTTCAGTTAATTATGCTGCCCGTTTGATAAGTGGATGACTATTAGGGCCTCTCTTATATATGAAACAGGAGATTAAATTAATTCGGTGCAGATGATCAAATCACAACTAGATTGTCAAGCCTCGGGTGGAGTCAAATGATACAGGGCCCTTGACATAAATGAAACACCTAATTAATATGTTATTATCCTTTAGTGATAACGGTGGGGTCTAAAAAAAAAAAAGTGTTGTATTTGTGAACTTTCTGTCGTGCAATCATTTGGAGGGCAGTCGGGGACCGTGGCACAGATGTGTGTACGTGTGTGTTGAAGATTCGGGAACGCGTGAGTGCATTCAATAAGCTGCTAATGCCACTGAAGGACAATCACAGATGGAGCTCCTATAATTAATGGGAGCATGGCAGGGTTCCAAAGCCTGGGAAATAACCAAAGTGTGTTTGATCCACCCGCTTGTTTTTAATGTAGTAGAGAAGCCTAATTCAGTGCACGGATTTCGCTTCATGACTGCAGGTAAGGGATGCCTTCATCTTAGTTCACCGAAGAGGAAGCAAAGAGGAAGAAGGGAAGGAGATGGTCGACGTCAACACAATCGGCGCGATACCCAAAGCGACGTTTTTAATAGCAATTAGTCAAGCAGCTCTGGCCATTGTTGTTTCATTCTGAAGAGCAGGCACCCCTGACCAAAAGCGGAGCGTGAAACCCACTTTATTTTCAAAAATCCATAATTTGTTGTTAAGAATTCTTGATTTTCTTCAGCCGTCTCCTTTTTACACCCCATCTCTGACCTCAACATCTCGCCCGGGGTTAATGTGCACAAAAGCGTTTCATATTTCCTCCAATGTGCCAGCAATGCACACACAGTGTCCTTTCAGCCGATATATTTTTTACACGCGAAACTCTGCGCTTCATGATTTTTGCCTTCACTTGTTCATATTCCCATTTATTATTACTTCGTATGCACGCCTGTCCCTTCTGGAAGCAACATGGGGGTATTAGCGGACGGAGCTCTCACTGGTTCTTTAAACAATTAACTAAGGGTGGGATCTAATGGATGGTAATGGTCTATCTTCGTGTAACATCACTAAGCGCCTCTGGAGTAGGCTGTGGGCTCCTTGTGGGTCCGGGGAAAATCTGAGATGCAAGAAGAATGTCACGAGGGTCCCTGAGTGAGCCATAGTGGATGTAAAAAGTCTACGCACCCCTGTCCAAATGTGTTCCCCAAAAAAGAAGTCCAAGATGAATCATTTAAAATCTTTTTTCCACTATTAATGTGACCTATACAACACAGCTGAATTTTTAAATCACCTTTGCGAGAAGGGAAGCAAAAGTACAATGATGTAAGACAAGTGCGCACACCCTCTTATACCTGGTGTGTGTTTATGCTCGGAAATCACATTCAAACCCGTGTTAAACGGGCGTCGCGCACAACTGCCACCATTTTAAGTGTCTCTCATTAACCCCAAATAAAGCTTAGCTGTTCTAGTAGGCTTTTTCTGACATGTTATTGTTTTCTAGAAGAAGCCCAAAGGCTTTGTGCTAAATACTGCTTGCTATTTGGAACTGTTTGTCCAACGCCAAAGCATGATGCTGCCACTCCAATGATTCACTTAAAGGTCTGATATTTAGCAGGATCGGTTTCGTGCCAAAGATACCTTTTAGATTCTGCCCAAAGAGTTCAACCTTTGTTTCGTCTGACCAGTCAAACGTTTGCCAAGTGTTTGGGAGATTTGTGTGTGTGTGTTTACATTATTAACCTTGGGTTGATTGCTATACTATTAAATGATAATGGTATTTTTTTTCTCTCTCCCGTACCTTAGCTGTTTTAACGCTTGTCAGAATAGGCCGGCTCATTGAAGCGTATCATGATGATATTTTATTTGTCGTTCTTTGAAAATGTATCCCCATGAAAATGAGTAGCGGCACAAAAAAGTAGGTTGGAAGGTGGTTGACGGGTTTGCACACTTGCCTCACAGTATTGAGGTTTAGGGTTAGATTCCAGGCTCTGACCTTACTGTCTGGAGTTTGCATGTATTCCCTGTGCCTGTGTGGGGTTTCTCTCTTTCTCTGTCTCTCTCTCTGTCTCTCTCTCTCTCTCTGTCTTTATATCAAAAACTAAAAAAGAAACAGGCCATTTGAACAATGGGGTGTAGACTTTCTTTTACCATCTGTAGGTAGGAGGAAAGAGTTGATGAAGATATTCTCAACTAGAATATTGGTGGTGATTTGAAATGATGAGCGCAGTTGGATCATGTTGCTCTAAATCAGAATAATGAACTAATTAAAACCTGTAGGAAGAAGGTTGAGCGTGTCAATGAGGGATTGGACAGACGTCGGCAGAAGGGGAATTGGTGAATGGGGGAGGACTTTGCAGGGGAGGGGGTTTTAAGAAGGAGGGGGCGGGTAGCAAGGGCAGCGGCATCTCTAAGTCAGCCTCTGGGGGATTCCCTCACGGATAAGTGGTCCGATCTCATTGGGAATGTGACTTAACGCTCAGGAAATGGTCATGTTTAATTTAACTAGCAGATGGTAGGGGCATCTGAAGACTGTGTGTGCGTGTGTGTGTGTGTGTGTGTGTGTGTGTGCGCGCACGTGTGTGTCGGGGGAGACAAAGACCCTGGTGAAGCAACAAGGCCACCTTGAGGTTTCGTTCAGCTCACTTGACATGACATTCGTCGCGCACTAGTTCATGTAAACAGAAAACAAAAGAACCCGGGACAATGAATACCAAGACAGCTAACATTGATTTGAGTAGTCATCTGTTTGCTGCAATCATGTCAGCTACTGAAAGCCTTCAAAATGGCAGGTCTTTTGCTTACAAGGGCAAAGTATATGAATCGTACTGGCAGCTACTAACAGCTTTCTTGAAAACATTGTGATTTTCTACAGTGCACGCACACGCCATGGTGACCCCATATTGCTTTGCTATTATATTGGTGGAATAGACACGTTATGTTGTATTTACTGTAGCACTAACACTGATGCAAGTTAGATGAACCTTTCGGTGACAGAGACTCTTCACGATTTGCTTTTTAGCCATAGTTAAATATAACATTTTCAATACGCTTAAGACTTTTTGTGAAACATAATGCATACAACACAACAGGAAACATGTTTTTGCTGTGGAACCTCATGTTATACGAAATGGCGTTCGTTTGGCCGATATACAGTACCGTGTATTCATCTACCAGTCAAATATCAAATTGCAACAAAACAATTGCTCACTGTGCTTTTGGTCATGACCGGTCACAATGCTCAGCGTATGGACGGATTTACTGTTGAGAGTCGTGTTCGAGCAAAACCTTTGCGGCATGTGAAATAAAATAACACATTTAGTTGATAAAGCTACACTTGTGTTTGTCCGTTTCATTTCTTTGCTTGGCTTTTTTCTTTAATTATATTTATCACTGGAGCTCATGCGCACATTGCACATACTGGAACTGTAGGGGGCACAAGAGAGCATTAATGGACAATTGTCCATGGTTATATCTTCTTTTTGGGGGGATTTGAAAATTTCATGTAGACGGACGGGACTAGTGGTCAAATCAATAATGGACTAATGTACATGTCAGGCCACAAATTGGTGATGTCTCAAGAAAAAGGTGTTGAATACTAACACACAAGAAAGCCACGGCAGGATATGTATGGCATTGTGAAGTGGAACTAATTTGTTGGGATTTTTGTTTAGCTTTGACCTTGATCTTTTTGGAGTGATTGCTTTAGAAAAAGGCAAGACAAATGTCAGAATTTGAAAAAAACCCATCCTATTGTTTTGAGAAATTGTTTTTGAAGTTCTTGTTGTTATTGCTTTTCCACAAAGGTAATGCGTTTCATGGGAGATGGAATGCCATTGTCGAAGAGGTTCAGATGTAGCTTAAAGTATTAAAAAGCCGTCCACTACTCTGCTGAGTGTGGCTTTTGCCTGGATGGATTCCACGATATCAAAAAAATAAATAAATAATCTTCAGAAGTTCCCATGAATGGAGCCTCTGGTAAAAGATGCACCTGCTACACTCCACTTAGCGGCACATAAAACTTTGGTGATCCTCTCACATAACGTGTACGGCGTTGTAATGCCGTCCTTTGTGTTTGCAGCGACTGCGGTGAAGTGATTGTGTGTCTTTCTTGCCTCAGGTAGTCCCGGCGACACAGGATGAGGTTGGCTTTCGTATAAAGGGTGGAGCCCACCTCCCCAAGGCGGCAGTCGCAGCAGGCACATTTGAGACAGTCCTCATGCCAGTATTTGTCCAGGGCTTTGAGTAGGTAGCGGTCTTTAATCTTGCGATTGCAGCCAGCGCACCCCTTCTGTTTCCCTTTGGGCTGGACGGAGAGCATCGGCACACCTGGAGTGATAAGGAGACAAATAGCGAGGCATGATTTACGGCCGCGGGAACCCGAGTGACTTTTCATGTTCTCTTTTTGATAAGCGGGCTGATTCCGCGGGCGTCTAAGCATGGCCTCACGTGCAACGGAGGCGCAGCGCCGACCTGCTTCATATGCATTAAAGAAAACACTCTTCCGTGTACAGTAGATAAACACGCGGGTCACATTGGACTACCAACCCCTCACTTGCTCGTTCCACCAAGAACACGCTGTAACACTCCCGCTACATGATCACTTGCAGTACCGAGTTTGCACAATACGTAGTACATCAAATCTGGGATCTATTTTGCTTCTTGTGGTACTTACAGTGGGCCGTGTAGTGCATTAGTTACCTTTTCATCAAGCCCATTTCACTCAACTGTCCAGAGCTGTAAAAGCTCCTCATGGGCTTTGTTTGGTATAGATTAACATTAACCTTTTAAAAAGCCTCTGACCGCAAAACACGCTGCTACCAGACCCCAGTGAGATATGTTATGGCCTAAGTGCCTTTTAGCATACACTCACTCTTATTCGCACACACAACCACACACACACACACAGACACGGCTGCAACAGCCTTTACACTTATCTGTGCTCATGTGTCTGCAATGAGCGAGCCCAAAGTTACCGAACTCGCAAATTGTCCCGGTGTCATGCAGGCCCCCTTTAAGTGAGCCTTTTAGCCTCCGAAAGGACAAATAAAGTCCATTTAATAACTGCACTAAACACTAATAGTCTATGTGTGGCTGACATTTGTGTTCGTACTAAAAGCCCCCCTCAGGCCACTGCTGGTACCGAGGCAGGGGCGCGCAGCACTCCTCTGCAGCACTAACAGGTCTGCCACAGCTGAGAGCACCACACAACAGCTCTTAAGACACTCTCTCACACACTGAGCTATTGATCCATCTAAAAGAACACACAGTGGACGCCACTTGCCACTCTCTTTCAAAACACCCCCCCCCTAAAAAAAAAAATAATAAATTGAACACCCAGAGGAATGGGGGTATGGTGGGTGAACAGGGGGGTGCTGCCAGAATTTGGCATGTGGGGCAACCCACCTATAAAGGCTGAGATGAATGAAATCGAGTTCTGTGGGTGTCTCTGTTTTTATGCTTCAGAGATAAGTGAAGGGGAGCAAATGTCTAGTGTCTGACTACCACGCGGCTGGTGTGTTTGATTTTGTTCACGTGCTGTTTGTGCTTGATGCCCAATTGTAAACGCAGCTTCACTTTGCGCACTGTTTCTCTCTGCTTGCCATGTTTGCCCTTCAAATAATTATTTTGTGTGTGTGTGTGTGTGGGCGCGCACGTGTGTGTTCAGGCTATGTCTTCCTTAAAAATAAATAGCAGAAATGCGTATGGCAAAGATGGGACACTTGAAAAAATTTCCTTGGACAATTGAAGTGTGACGATCAATTTGTTCATTTTAATTGGAGGAGCAAAATTGTCAATAAGTGTGATTTTGAAATTTTTTGCTCCAAATAGTTTGTAGTTTTTGGAGAGGTATTACATTGACATTTGTTCAACAAAATAAATGTTGTTCACAGCAGTGCAAAACTGCGTACAGAAAGGCAAATTATTCTGAGGCTCCAAGCTAAAGAACTTCACAGTGTCAAACTCAAGCCAACAAAAACAAACTGTAGCCTCTACATTTGTGTTCACGAAAATGAACTCGTTGGCATGTAAAAATTGAGCGGATGCATTGTGTAGCAATACACTACCTTTGCCAGTCTGGGGAACCTGAATCCATTCGCCTGTTGGTTTGTTTCATTGAATATGCCCGATTTCAAATATCATTCGTTTTGTTTTTGTTCAGAAATTGCTTTTACCAAATTTTGCTCACTCCCTGTTGACCATTCGTTTGTACTTCTACAGCAGCTATTCTGGGCACCAAATTAATTGGTCTACATTTTTTTTTCTGCTGGTTGTTGAAAAGTAGTTTTAGTAGATTTTGCACTCAGACTCCAAGAGGTGGCAACTACATAACCTCCATGATATAAAATCAAGAGCAAGAGACCTGGGGGATTGAAAATTCATTCTTTTTTTAAAATGCTGCGCATTTAAATCAGCCACTTAAAAAAAGTTTAAGAATTTTATATATAAGCATGTTGTCTGGTGTGAAGATGTCTCATTTATTTATTAGATGTTGAAGCGTAGAGGCTAATTGGTCTAGTTCTGCAGTGGAATCCATCAATTAGAGTTTGTCCTTTCCTGCATCCCACCCTCCTCTAAACAGGCCCCTTGAAGTTGCTGCAGTATGATCACAAAAACTTGCTATAAATACCAATGTTAGGTGCAAATGAAGGAAAAAAGCTTCAAATTCAAGTGGCGGTGGTTGAGGGCAGCCTCTTCTACTTGCATTTCATGCCTTGTTAGGGGAGCTCTCTGCAGGTATGCCAACCATCGTCCTCTGACAGGCTTCCACAGAACTACAGAGCAGTCATAATGAGGAGAGAGAGAATGACTGTGTGTGTGTGCGCGTGCACGCGCACACATGCTTTAAAGTCTTTTCAAAAAGAAAACATTTAAGTCCCTTAGGGATCACCAAACTCTTTTAATTTGCCTTTCATGACAACTAATTAGGAATTCCATTCAAAATCTTTGCTTTAAATAAGATTACTAATTATATAAAAAGGTCGTTCCTCCACCGTTGGAGAACTACTCCTAATTGGTTGAGACGACCACATTCTCCATATACATATCACGTGTGTGTTTTACATCCTGCTTGAAAAGGCCAACGCTTCCAAAGATTAACCTATCTTGGAATGACTGGATTCTGCCTCCGCTGGATGCCTGCTCGCTTTAAAGCCCCGCTCAACTCATCAATGTAAAACACTAACACCGACTTTAGTCTTTGCAGTCAGTCGCATATTCATTTTGTCCTGCAAATACCCCCAGTTGTTGGGGAGGTGTCTCAACTGAGCCTCAACCTTCAAGAATTTAGTGAGAAATCAGACGATGTACATACAGTACGGTGGACCTTGGCTATTTGCTCGGGATAGGGACCAAGTCCGACCACGGCCAGAGAATTTGACGCGCACTTAAATGCGATGATATGGGGACAAACAATTTTAAAAATTAATTTATGAACTGCAGAATTTCAAACTCTTACAAACATCTACAAAACATTGCTGTACCCTTAAAAAATGCATTGGACAATTTACAGCTGGTAATGCAGATGCATCATGTACAGTGCCTATAAGTAACTTCAATTCTGAAGATTTTGTTGATAATGATGATGAAAAGTCTTTATAAACGTGAGATAAACCCCAACACCAGAGAGAAAAATAAATACATCAATTCTAAATATATATATATATGGGGGGGGGACAATAAGAACCCTTTAAAGACTACCATTGGCCCATTTAATCCCACCGGTCACATTTGTGAAGGACAACAATGATTTAATTTACAGGGCTCTAAAAATATTTTATTACTGAATGACACTTGATTTTGACTTTATGTCTAGGAAAAATTTGGGATTAAATGGGTGAACAACCATGGTCTCAACACAACGCGAAAATAAATAATTCTATTATTACATAATAATATAAGATGAAATAATGTCACACTGCGTTCAATTTAAAGTTACCGTTGAAAATACTGGTAATTAGGTTTTTAATAATTACAAAAAGGTATTTTTAAACATGCGGACTGAAGACAGTAAACGGATATCAGCAGGTAGAGTATTCCAGTTACAGGGGTGGGGGGCGGGGGGGGGGGGGGTCAATGACTTGAAAGCTTTCTTGCCTATTTCTTTCGTAGCAAAGTGGGACTATAAAGAAAAACTGGTCTGAACCTCGTAATGTGTAATTGGATAATCGCGGAGCAAAGTGTTGTTTCAAACAATGAGGGAACTAAAAAACGAATTCATTTAAAAAGAAACTGAAAGCAGTGAAATTGTCGTCCATTCGCTCAAGAAAGCCACCCTAGTGGATCATGATGATGATGATTAAGAATCAGTGTAGCAGGGCAAGTGTGAAACAATGAACATTTAACTGCACAGCAAAATGTGGAACATCACCGGTGGGTACTGTGGAGTGGCATCTCCTGATAGAAAAATCTTGCATGAATCTAAAATACCTAACACTTGGTTGTTAACTGACAAGAAACCGCTGAGTATACAGTGACAAAACGATCTGGCAGTCAAAGATAGGTTTGGCGATGTTCGGCTGGTTTGGAGCTGTTGAGCTGGATGTCACTGGTTTTGATCAGACAAGACAAAGCAGCAAATATGGGGGCTGCCATCTTATCGATCTATTCCCACTGAGCGTCACTCACAAAACTCACACTGCTTCTGTTAGATTTCTGATTGGATGAGCGCAGGAGGTCTGCCCTCTGCCGCAGAGGTTTTCTTGAACAGGCAATTTGTTTTTCTTTTTTTGGGGGGTGGGGGGACATGTTTAGGATCAACAGTCACCGTTTATTGTCTCAATCAAAGAGACGGTACGATCCACTAAATATGATACATACTGAGAGCAGGGGTCACAGACGTAGTGCCTGTGGGCACCAGGTAGCCCCCAACAACCACATAAACAGCTCACGGGCCTGTTGCTAGAATCGCTCACCACTGATGGGACATTGTGATCTACGAGAAATGTTGCATCAGTAATCATTTGAAAATGTAAACACTGGTGGTGAGTTATTGAAATAAAGAGTTGCATATTGGTATTTATGTTTCCTAATTACCGTGACAAGTGATTAACGTGATTTACGTCTTCACAGAAATGAATAAGAAATATTTATAATAACGTAATATTAACATATGAGCAATTTTTTAAATTTCAGAAGCGTGTATCAAACTGCTACCCCTTCGCATTAGTCATGAGCCAAGAAGGAGCGCTCAGCTTCAAAATGGTTGAGTCCTGTTGTACTGTGGACATCATTTTCTTACATTTTTGTGCCACGTAACAGAAAATCGCAAATAAGTAACGTCCCCGTACACAAATAACGGAGGATACAACAAAACAGAAACATCTGCAAATTTGTGGATGCTAAACTGCGACTATGTGGGACTCCACCGTAAAATGTTCACACTATGCTTGGTGCACGTTGTGTCCATAAATGCCTGAAGATGTGCTTTGTAATACAATCGTAACTTCTTGTGAGAAACCCACAAAACCCCCCCCCCCCCAAAAAAATTAAGCTTATGAGGAAAACGAGTCACATTTCACTGACAATACTCTCATGAGTTAAGCGAGTAGCTCACTAAGTCATTAAACAAATAGTACTGACAAACAATTAATCTATCATCAAGAAGTTTTGTTGTTGTTGTTGTTCTACAAGCCGAGAGACATTTTCTTACCGCTCAACACACTTGGAGTGTCAATTTGGGTAGAACACAACCTTCCCATTGGCACCATCCCTGGATGAAAAACAACGCGATAGTCAGGCAACTAGATCACAGATGGAGAGAAATAAAATGACCTTTTGTTTAACTGAAGTCACAATAGGTACGAGGTGTGTCAGAAAGGTTCCAGGACTTCTAGGAACCCCTTCTTCTACTACCTCCAAACTCCAAATTTACCTCGGGAGTCTAACACAATTTCTCTGCCATTGTCTTTATGTACTCCTCGAGGGATTCATCCAGGATCCTCTGCATCCCCGTCATCATGTCATCCATGTTATCAAAACGGATCACTTTGATGACCCTCTTGATATTGGGAAAGAGGGAAAATAATCACACAGCCAGGTTGGGAAACTTACGAAGATTGCTCACAGCAGTGAGCAGGTGCATTTTCTTTAGACATGCTGGCCCACATTGAACCATGTAGTTTGGATTTTATTGTTTGTGTGTGTGTGTGTATAAGAGAAATACAAGTCCTGGAACTTTTCTGACACCTCGTGTGCATCACCACATCCCTTTTTATTTTCAAACAAGAAACATTTTGCACGTCCAAGCTGGGCGACACAACTTATCCGTCCTCAGAAGGAATTGCAATGCTATTAGTAGGATTTAAAAGAAAACATATTCCACGGAGCACTCAACGGAAAAGCTTGAAAATGGAGAAGTAAAATGATCACAAATGCGTGACGAGGCTTGCGTGAACTCTTTCAACAATTATTGATGAAATAAATTTCTAAGGTACTGTTAGCATTTTGAAATAATTGGCATCTCTTATTTTGGCCACTGCGTTGATCCATTTGGGGTCCTTATTTATTTATTGAATTTGCATGACTTTTGTAACCTAGCCAAACCAATAAGAGACAAAGCAACACTTAATATGCTGAAATATGCAAATAGTTAGCATCTTAATGATGACCGGACTGATAAGTGAAATGGCACCGTAATTGCTGAATAATTTACGGTTAATTAGCTTCATTTGATGAACGAATCAATCATTTGCAGCTCTCTTTTGAGCACGCCTCATTGTGCACTGGGTACAATTGAAAGGAAATGCATGCACACTCTCAATATCCTCCCACACTCGATCGCAGTGGCACATCTGTTCTTTACGTCACTCAACCGTAATAGCGGAGGGGACAGTTGCCTCCGATTGTGAGAGTTTGTTAAAGGCCATTTTTGATCACGTAAAAGCCACGACGCAATGCCCCCTCTGTCACTTCACGGGGAGCTAAAGGATCTTGATGAAACTCGCTCAGCCTTCCTGACACATGGGGAGAGGGCGGTGGTCTTTCAAGGAGGTGGAAGCTGGCCCCGGGTGGGCTTTCTCCCAGGGGCCCCCAATAATTCCTCGTCGCAGCTGCGGCAAATATGAGCCACACGCCATGGAGATGCTTCGCAAATTACACGCCGCACGTTACAAAATGGGTGCATACAGCCGAAACAAAGTGCATTTGTCATCATTATCTTTCACATGTCCGACCTCAACATATTTGTAAAACAGACGTCAGCCCTGCATTGATTAGTCAACCACCACCCCACAAGCCATTTTATATGTTAAACACATTTCAAAATCATCGTGCCAATATTGCGACTGCCACTCTAGAAGGAACACGGGCTAATTTGATCCTTTTAAGTTTTTGTCCCCGCTGCCAGAGGAACATCTACAGGAGGACACAATCCGCGGACCTGAGTGTCTGCTCCCAGCGTTAATGCGTTGCACATGCAGATGTCTTGCCATTGTGCGCATGAATCAGCGCCTTTCATTGGGCTTCTGTCATTGCTGTAATTGAGCCCATGGACACGTTTCTCTACTGCCAAGACAAAAACACGAGACATCTGTTAATAATATCTGCTGCAAAACACATGGCTGTTGAAAGCAGCCTGATGAGTGCGTTTGCAATGATAAGTCAAATAACGAGTACTGATTCACTGCGTGATTCATGTTCCCATCCTTGGTTGGGGCGTGTGTGAGCTCCGAGTCAAAGAGCAGAAATGCGTGAACACACGGAGGCAATCACGCTGACACACACTATTAAATTAGGCCGTTTCTCACCGAGCCCAAGTCAATATTACATTTCATCCTTTTTTTTTTTCAAACGCAACCCTGTGAGAGCCCTCTATGTTACTGTACGGCGCAGCTACATTTCCAGATGGTGCCGTATGAATGCCGGGGTCTGTGAGGTGATTTCTGGGACTGTATGCATGCTACGATTACAACATAATTAACACCCACAGTAAGTGGGAGCGAGCAGACAGGGCTTGTGTGGATGAGGAGGGGACTGTTCATTAACGAGATGCACTCTCTCAAACTTTGCAGCTTGCTGTGGCTAATAAGCCCCGGTGAAACGGAGCCCAGCCGTCCCTCGCATTGACCCTGGCGCTGCCTGGGATAAGGGAAGGTTTTGTCTCCTGGAATAATTGCTCTTTTCACATGTTACAAGTGTCCTGACCCCCACTGTCTGCAGCCACTTTTCCTACCATAATTACTCCTGATCCGCTCCAAATGAGTCAGCCGCATTAGGGCTGCAATAACACTGGCCCGGCTTCAAGCGCGGCATGGGGAGTCTCAGCAGAGCAGCCTGGAACAGGACTGCCTTTTCTCCCGGCCCACGGTCATTTCCATCACGTCAGAGGTGCATTTCTTACACTTGAAGTCAGCACGAAGGCCCTGGGCCCTTTTTTCTAAGGCTTACAGGCGGCATTGTTAGCTCCTGGTGTTCACAACACATTGTGGTTTGGCTGCAAACTCCGTCCCAATTAACGAAAAAACTTCATTAGGATGGTGGGGTTTTTTTTTGCCCCCACACTTTTCAGCCCCCTATTATTTTTAATTTATTCACATGGGGTTAATTAAAAGAAATGTATCACAGAGATATGCAACAGCTTTCTAATTAAATTCACTGCTGCCTTTTTTTCACACGTGAAACTGTCAGTTTCCAAATTATAACAGAAGGGGACTTGTTCCTCGCTCAGTGGAAGGGGAAGATTATGGCTCAGCAAGGTAAGCTGTCAGGAAATAAAAAAGAGTGAGAGAGTTTGAGACGGCACTAGAAGAAGCTGAGGAAGGGAAGAAAGGATGGCAAACATTTATTGTACACGCCTCTCAACAGATAAATCACAAGTCCTTGAAAGATGGAGGAATTCCCTGGTCCAAAAGGCAGATGAAAATTGAGCAAATCTTGCAAATCCAATGTTTTGATTTTGGTCCTGACTTCTATCCCACTTTTGTATGGTGCTGATGAGGTGATCATAACTCCTATTGACTACTAGTTTGTACTATAAGATAAGATAAGATAAGATAAGATATCCTTTATTCCAGCAGCAAGAATATAGGTAGAAAGAAGACAGAAGAAAAAAGAAAAAAACAAACACCGTTCAATTAAGTGCAATATAAACACAAAATGGATAAATCGCAGTGCTATTTACAATTGTCTTTCACATCATTTAATTATTATTATTATTATTATTGTTGTTATTTTTTATTTAGCAGCCTGACAGGAGTCTATCTGTTGCATAACACAACCCTGTCCACGAAATGTGGTAGAAAACTTTCAGGGTTGGTGTCACAAGAGAAAAACAGTGCTGCTTTGAGATGCGAGTGACCCTACTGGTGAATTTTCTAAGATAGGAGCCGTTGTTTGGATAATGTGTTTCACATTGTGCATTTACATCAACATCTCTTTGCTTATTTGTACACAAATTGTGAAGCAACACAATAATATAATATATTATGATCATACTCACATGCATCTTTTCTTTGTCCTCTGTATAGAACAATTAATATTATTGTGACTTACTGCGTTTTGACCAGCCCCGTGTGTCTGTATTATGCTGCCCCCATGTAGCGAAGTCGCGTTCACCAGAAGACACAGAACTGGGGTATTATGTGACAAAAACAGTTTAAATCGTTGCATTCAAATCAATCAAATCTGTACTTAAAATGATTACTTAAAAGAGCATATTAAAGCATGTTTTTTTTTTCAAATGAATTAATTTCCATTGACTTCAATGGGGAGAGTTTTGAGAAACAAGAGCTTTGAGTTACGAGCGTGATTTAAATTCAAATTTCAAGGCAGAACTGTATTTCAAATCCAAGCTACTAGTTTTCCCCTTCAGAGTGATCATCCTGGAGTCTAACATAGTTTCCCAGCTTTCTCTGCCACACCTTCAGACACTCCTGGATGGATTTATCTGACATCCTCCCCAGCTCTGTCATCAAGTCCATCTTGATTTTGTCCAGAGCTTCAAAACGGGCTTCCTTGATGACACCCTTTCCCCCCCTTTGAAATGAGCAAAAAAAAAGGGAACCTGGTTGGGTAAGGAGGTAGGTTGCTCCATCACAGCAACGTTCTTCTTGGCCAGGATTTGTCAGATGCTTGAGATATTGTGAATAACCACGTGCTGTCCTGCCACAAACTCAAAACATGCCTCGCGCATTGAACAAAGCAAACGCCAAATGATATCTTTGAAGACATCTACACGCACATAGAAGGGGAAAAGTTGTATTTTGGGTTTGAAATATATTGTATATCTTGACACAAATCCCGGAACTTTTCTAATAGCACCTCATAAACTACAGCAAGCATATACGCAACTCTGCCAAAACTATAAAAGTTAATACTACAATGACTAGGGCCAAATGTGTTTTATTCCACATTAAAAATGCATTTAGGGAGCAATGAAATGGATCCTTCGAAGGTTTGTGTCACTCAGGAGGTCGAGAAATAGTGTTCAAAATCCTCCCTAATTCCCAGCAATTACTGCACACTTATTACTGCCAAGAAAATGCTCGGAGACAGGTGTGTCATTCAGGGTCCTCATTGTGTCAAAAATGGGTTGGGGAGGGGTCGGGGGGGGGGGGGGGGTAGGTTAAGAAGGAACACCGCATCGCAGTGCACCAAGGGAGGCACTTTAATCCTGAATAATGCAGATTCCCCACAGGGGGCAGTTATCTAACTGCACGGGCTTCTAATGCCATTCGAACACGTACTTTCACAACTGGTGGGGTAAATAATGAGGAAGGTCTCTTGGGGGGACATTTGTGAAGATGTTCAAGAAAACAAGGGTGACATGGAATCTGTCCAAATGATGACCTTGTCTGAAATTTGTTTTGACAAATTTATAGGTATTCATCTATACGGGGGGATTTTCCCCAATGGTCAAGGTGCGTATGGGAGCGGGGGTCAGTTTGCGGATTCCCGATCACAAAACAAAGTTCATTCATACTGATTGAATGGTGTCCATAATATGGATGGCAGTGTCATACTTGACCCCGCACATCCAAGTCTGCACGTCACTGGCTTGAATCAATCTTAACACCCTATGCCTTGTATCATCTATTGCCATTTCATTTTAGTTGTCTTTCCCAGACTGTTTGCGTAAGAGCCACTGAGAAAATGCACATATACCTCACACTGAGGGGAAATATACTCAGTCATAATGTAATTAGTGCTCTCAGATCAAATCACATGACAACGCAATGAGAGCCAATGTTCTGTAAGAAAAAAAAAATAACCAAATGAATGTGTGAACATAGACCCAAATTCCTAATTTAGAGTAATGTGTGTTTTGTGGTCATTTGCATACAAATTTGTACGTGGCAAATATAATATGTTTAGCGCTGATTAAAGCAGCAGCTTCAATTTCCGAACGCTGGTCGACTCGTTTTAACAGGGTCAAAACTTACATTTTAATCACCATTTTTAATTTGTTGTTTGAGACTTGATTGAGTGAAGGTCATCCTGTGAGAGATTACTTCTCAGCATGTTTGCTTTTATATGAGCCATGGCACCCAAGGGTGGTGTATTTGCCAAAAAAAGATGGCTGTATGATTTAATAGACGTAGGATCCCACAGTGCTCATCACTTTAATTCTCATTAGAAATAAACTCTGAATGTGCCATTCATCATTTGAAGAAATGAATTTTCCATTTTGTTTGTCTGACTAAGATGGAACAGTCATTTGATGTTGGAGTTAAACTCCAAGGGATCACGGGGTTCAGTGCGGGCAGGGTGGTTTCAGTTCCCACTCAGTGATGGTGTGATTGTGAGTATGAATAGTGGTGTCCGTTTCGTTATACGTCCTGCAATTGACTGGCCACCAATCCAGAGTGAAGTCTGCCTTTCAGCCAAAGTTGGCTAGGATAGGTTCTACCTCTCCGTGACCCTCAATAAGATTCTTAAGCAGTACAGAAAATGGATGGAACACAACAATGGAATGGCACTGATGCAGCCCTGCTGGCGGCACCTAGAGGTAGTGGGTAGTCAGTGCAAGTAACGCGGCAGATGCCCTTTTTCACGGTCTGCTATAGTCAATTTTTTTTCCCCCTTAACGCTGTTAGGTATGAAAGGCATTGACTTGAAATAGTTAGACCCGTCCCACCAGTATTTGGACTTTAGTGGGATTATCACTGATATAACTGTAATCGAGGCACCTGTGGGGAATACCGGAAAGGTGAGAAAGGGTGTAAAATTTCACAATCACCGCTTGTCTCCCGCAATGTATTTGAGATGTCAAATCAGATGCCGATGCTGTGGCTATGCTCTTTCAATTTGATGACTTTTGAGAAAAAAATTGGGGAGGCTAAAACGTTATCAGGATTGCACCTCTGGCTACAATGCGACATGGGATTTTAGTTAATGTAATTTCTTTTAAGGTTTAAAAAAAAAACTTTAATGTAGTTATTATCCGACGTTTCATCAGATTGTCTTCATCTCATTTATATATACAGTATATAAAAAATAAAAAATCCTCGTCTCACCCCTCGGGTGATGTCCGTCCCCCATTCAGCTCGGGTCCTCTACCAGAGGCTAGGAAGCTTGAGGGTTCTGCGCAGTATCCTTGCTGTTCCCAGCACTGCGCTTTTCTGGACTAAGATGTCCGATGTTGTTCCGGGATCTGTTGCAACCACTCTAGTTTGGGGGTCACTGCCCCGAGTGCTCCGATCACCACAGGCACAACTGTCACCATTACCTTCCAGGTTCTCTCCAGCTCCTCTCTGAGCCCTTGGTATTTCTCAAGTTTTGGGTGTTCCTTCTTTCTGATGTTTCCATCATTTGGGACCGCTACATCCACTACAACGGCTTTCCTCTGCCCTTTATCTATGATCACGATATCTGGTTGGTTCGCCATTACCATCTTGTCAGTCTGGATTTGGAAGTCTCACAGGATCTTCGCTCTGGCATTCTCCACCACCTTCGGAGGTGTTTCCCATTTTGACCTTGGGGTTTCCAGTCCATACTCCGCACAGATTGTTTCGGTAGACTATGCCAGCCACCTGGTTATGGCGTTCCATGTAGGCTTTCCCTGGCAGCATCTTACACCCTGCAGTTATGTGTTGGATCGTCTCAGGTGCCTCTTTGCACAACCTACACCTTGGGTCTTGTCTGGTGTGGTATATCTGGGCCTCAATGGCTCTGGTGCTCAGGGCCTGCTCCTGAACAGCCAGGATGAGTGGCTCTGTGCTGTCCTTCAGGCTAGCCCTCTCTAGCCACTGATAGGACTTCTTGAGCTCTGCCACTTCAGTTATGGTCCGGTGGTACATACCGTGGAGGGCCTTGTCCTCCCATGATGGTCCCTCTTCCAGCGCCTCATCTTCTGTTCCCCATTGTCTGAGACATTATCTGAGTACGTCATCTGTTGGAGCCTTCTCCTTGATGTATTCATGGAGCCTGGATGTTTCATCCTGGACAGTGGCTCACACTCACTAGACACCGGCCTCCTTGCGTACAGTCTCAGGGTGCTGGATAGATTTTTATATATATATATAATATATATATATATATATATAGGCGGCCCGGTAGTCCAGTGGTTAGCACGTGGGCTTCACAGTGCAGAGGTACCGGGTTCGATTCCAGCTCCGGCCTCCCTGTGTGGAGTTTGCATGTTCTCCCCGGGCCTGCGTGGGTTTTCTCCGGGTGCTCCGGTTTCCTCCCACATTCCAAAAATATGCATGGCAGGCTGATTGAACACTCTAAATGGTCCCTAGGTGTGAGTGTGAGTGCGAATGGTTGTTCGTCTCTGTGTGCCCTGCGATTGGTTGGCAACCGATTCAGGGTGTCCCCCGCCTACTGCCCGGAGACAGCTGGGATAGGCTCCAGCACCCCCCGCGACCCTAGTGAGGATCAAGCGGTTAGGAAGATGAATGAATGAATGAATATATATATATATATATATATATATATATATATATATATACTGTATATATATATATATATAATCAGTCATACCTCGGTTTTCGACCGTAATCCACTCCAAAAGGCTGTTCGAAAAGCGATTTGTTCGAAATCCGAAACTATTTTATTAGCCCATGATTAGGGGGTAATACACTCTGCAGAAATAACATAAAAACTGTCAGAGTTGCATAAATCCCAACAAACACGTCTGCTCACAATGAACACTACACGAGGAGGCGGTTTTATTTTGTTTGTTTGTTTTGTGGACATGACATGACCCAAGATTGAAGGATAGAAAAATGCTCCATTGACATCAGCAAAATCAGTCTAAAAATTGTTGAGACATCATCGTAAAATGACACATTATATTTGCCCATTAGGAGGAACATTTTCTCAGGTTTTCTCGTTGCCTGTCATCCTACATCAAGTTATTTGCTGCTTCACGTGACTTTTGCGTCTCTTTGTCCTTTTAAAAACAACAGTTTTCAGGAAGAATGATATAAAAGTGTGTCATTCCTAGCCAGGGCGCAAAAAACTAATTGCAGAGCATGTGCATGAGTGAAACAAGTGAGTTGCTCAAGTATGTTTTGTCCTGTAGAAGCATCAGTACAGTACTAATTATTTCCCATACTAACAGCAACTGGCAGAAAGTAAATCTAAATGACAGTGAGTGAACCATACTGCCTGGCTGCCTGATATTGATAAACACTTAAAAAAAATATTTTAACACTAACAATGGATGACTCACATATTTTTAGTGGGGGATTTTCTGCTTGCGCAACATCGACATTCCTCCTGAGCGTGTCTGTGTTTGTTGCAGCTCATGCTGTAATAAATCTATCACCTACAACGTGCTTTAATTGTGCTTTAAAAGTAATGAGTCATCTCCCCGTATATCAGCAACCTCCACCAAAGGAATATGATCTTTGTTTCTGTGTGACATTACGTATACACAACAACATTTTGGAGGAGGGGCGAATGGCCAAGCCAAGAAAGAGACCATTACAGTACTGCCTTGAAATAAAATCGCACGTATCTCTCATTATTTTTCCGGTTGAAATGGATGTTAATGAGTGGTAATGCTGTTAATCTGTTCTGGTTTTTTTTTCTCTCTATAAAAACTGTGTAGTAACATAGAATGTAAAGAATTTGTTTGTACAGCCTAATTTTAGGTTTATGCTCTCAAATCAAAGGAAAAAAATGAAATCAGCGAAATGATTGTATCTCAAGGCACCACTCACATTTGGCTGTTTGGCAGTTGTCAAAGACTCTCCGACGTACATTATTGCCACCAGCACGACTGCCATGAATATTCTTGACTGTAACTTGCACTTCCAGAGAGTTTTATTACTCGCCCTACATCCTGTATTGCAGGGGTGCCCAACCTTTTTTGACCAAAGATCTATTTGTCAAGCAGCCGACCTCCCGCTATCGACCCGTTACCGCATGTGAATGCAGTCACAGAGGTGCGCGTGTATACACGTGTGCATTGATGAGCAACAGCCATAAAGGATGCTAACATGAACAAAACAGAAAAATAAAGTAGGTAGAGTTTGTGGAAAGGAATTTTCTGCCCACCTTTGTCGGAGACCTGACACATAGGCGGTGATGCACGTTTGTGGTGTGTTCAGTACAGAAACATCACGATCATAGCTTGCGTGTACCATTTTAAAATGCTTCTCCTGGCACTCCAGATTGCCATGCTTTGACAGTGCCATTGGTGAATTACAGATCAAACAAACTTTGAATGAGAGGGAAAAAAAAATCACTTCAACCGGCTCTGATCGTTAGCGGTCAGCAATCTGCAATTGCAGCTAACATCTACTAGGCCGCCGTAGGTTAAAGGTGACCTACTTTTTGATTTATGTATTTTTTATTCTGCTTATTGTGAAAGTTAAATTGATAGGATGTTTGGGTTTAGCATGCATGAGAAAAATATATATATATACATACAGTATATATATTAATTACATGACATACAAATAATTCCGCCCCCCATTTCTCTCTACACCCCTCGCAGTCGAATTGGAACGAGTGCTCGGACTACCGGTCAACCACGATCGACTGGTTGGGAACCCCCTGGAGTATTGTATTGTTTCTCTTTGTACAATAAGTGGCAGGTTCTAGCATTTGTAGGAAGAGGGAGGGTAGCAACACAGGGAAGTGAAGGATATTGGGTTGGTGGTTGGGGGGCATCATTCAATCTGCGGACAATACATACTGGAAGGAAGGAAACATGCCCCTACCTGCTAGTATTCTGTAGTCCACTATTCTGAGTGGATTGATTTACTCTTGTGATCATCAGAGCTCCGAATCGTCCTGTTGAAACTGTCACGACTCTCAAAGTGCCAGTGTAATAAAAACCGTGGACAGTGACAACATTAATTGGAATGGTTGGACAAAACAGAAGGTTGGACAACGGCTGCCGTAGGCCTCCCTGAGATCATGTGTCCCTCGCCACACACAGACGACAGCAAGCCTAACATCCAGCCTGAGGCAATAATAAACTGGATGCTCTCACAGCTCAAGAGTGCATAATTGAGTTTTTGCATCTTGCTGATGAGTGCAGCCGCTTGCATCTGCGGCGAGTGAGCGGGCGGGCTCACTCGCTCACACGTGCCTCAATTGAGTCTCTTTAAATTCTTCCAAGATTGTGGGAAATGAATGATACACATCTTGAGCACTTGAAAACCCGAAACAATCACCAATGATGGGGATCAAGAGGTTTAATGGTGACAGAGGAAATTACCTCCAATGATAATTCAGCGGAATTAAACACATACTGCTCACAAAAGGGTGCACGTGTGATTTCCTGACAACAGCTTTAGGATATGAGTGGCAGTCAAAACGCTGAGAGCGCAACTCGCTTGCAATGGCAGAAGAGAAAAGGGTATCCTGAAATGGTTGGAGATCAATCCCCGTATGATTAAATAAATGAGAAACTTGCACTTCATGAATAATTTTAAACGGAATACTAAAGAGTTAACCCGGAATGTAAAAAAAAAAAAACAATCCTGGTGACTTGTGGGTTTCTAATATCATTCAGGCCCCAGAGCTCACAAACCTGATGTACTGTAATTTCAATATTTGAAATGGGCAAGTTTAATTTTGAAGTTAGCGCAAACCAATAAGCTGAGAAAATAGCAAACACCAGCGAGCAAATTACATTCCTGTGGGAAAGTGAAAAGACTTAAGCAACATATAAAAGTAATCTCCAACTGGAAATTAGAAATCAACCCTGAGAAACCAAATAACAGAAAAGAAATATTACTGTCCACTTTCTGAATCAATATAACATCGCTACAAGAAAGTATTACCATGGTAACACCGGTAAAGAATGAAGCAATTCTTATTATTTCAAAATAAAAATGTGAGCCTGGAGCCCAAGGTTTATTACAGCAGCTGACAGATCACCAGTCTGTGTTCATCTGAAGGATTGCTTTTCAATCACACGCTTTATGAGTGTACACATTTTCCAGGACAGTGTGATAAGGGAGCCGTAAATTAACCAGCGCGAGAGAAGCAGAAACTTATCAGTCGCTGGAGGATTTGGCTTCTGCTTAAGGTCAGTGTACACCTGACGTGCCGCGGTGACAGAACGGCTGAATATTTGCCCCGCGCGCGCACATTAGGCGGTTTGGATGAGTTAAACATTACGATTTTTACAAAGAAGTTTGATGCCTTGCTCATCGTGCCTCAGTGCCTGCGCCGATCGCAGGGTGGTTTTCAGTCACGTTCCAAACTTGCGAATCCGCCACCCTCGTCCGCACCTTTACAGGCTGAACTGATGAGTGGATCAACGCTCAGAACACTCTCATTGCTTCAAAGTGAATTTGGAAAGTGTGTGCAACACGACATGTATCGCGAGCAGGCGCTAAAAAAGAAGAGTTTGGTGCCAAGAGACGAAGTAAAAGACGTTGGCCACATTTTGTGCTATTTTCATGTTTTTCAATTTTGTCAACACCGTTGTCGTGTTCATCCGGAGTTTCCGACATAAGGCGCTTTTGGAAGGCGCTGTGCGGATTTGCAAGAATGTTTCGTTTAAAAGTTTAAAAAGGGTGATATAAATGGCTACTTTTGAGCAATACATTTTCCTTGTTGTTCTTAACTTTGATAAAAGTTAGTGGCGGTGGAGAAAGTGTTCCAGGGTGACCCATTCGAACCACCGCAGAACGTTGACAAACATTGGCAGGGACCTTCAGCCAATTCAAAGTCAGTCGACATCTGTCAAAACCAGCACGCCGCACCTCTTAATGCTCCGTATGATCAGAAAAGCGCAATTCTAATGAAGACATCATTACAGGCTGTCATTATGTGGCCACCCAAAACTGCCCCCTTCCTCGAGCAAGTGCTGAGCGGATGCATTACATGCGAGAAGGTTGAATTGACAAGGCTATAACTTTACAGCCAATAAACGTTAAGAGGCACTGTAATGAGCGAGACCAGATCGGAGCAGCTCTGTTGCCAAGCGGGCCGAAATGCTGGAGGCGCTGGCCGGGTCCGGCAAATAAAGGGTGAAGCTTTTAGGCAATGAGCAGCAGGTGATCTCAGCTTTTCTGCAAGTCCTAATGCTCCTAAAAGCCACTCTCCCTGGTTCTGTAATTGGGCATCAGTAGTTAATGTAGTATTGACTGCATTACATGCTCTCGTGCATCCTTTCCCACTAATGCCATTTGCATCACCTTGTACATTTACCATATTGCTTAGCCAATAACGGTTAAAAGCAATCCGGATCATGAATCATATAAGGAAGAGACATTCAAAGCAGACTATTTACAGTTCAGTTAATTTGGCTACATTAGCGGCACGACATGGGGAGGCCAATTTATGTCTTTGCTTGAAAAGCCGAATGCTTTTGTGATGTCTAAGTGAAAAGATGGGCGGCTAAGAGATGGGAAATATCAATTTTCTAACCTAAATAATGGGCTCAAAATGCATCCATTACTTGCCGACTGAAAGGAGCAGAAGCCTTATAACACAAATTGTTGTATATTTTTGGGTACATCTCTGCAGGTGGTCAGCAAAAGAAGCTTAGAGAGAGAGAGTCTTTAAAAGTGTCCCAAGAAAGAAAACTTGGTCTCAGACCTCAAAGTGCTCTCCCACACGGACATATGTGGGGTCTGCTTGAATATTAAAAGCATAACACATTAATGGATTGAATGCATTCACAGTACACTGAGCATCATTTCGACCTGTGGACCAGCATGTGATAAATGCACTGCACGTCTTCACGTCAGCTTGAATCCAAAATGGAACATCATTAGAGAGGCGAGTTTGATTGAAATTAAAATTAATTAGATTTCCTCGCCCATTAACCCAAATACATTGAAATAGATAAGTAATGCAAGCGGGCCTATTTGGATGGGAAAAGTGAGTCAGGGCTGCGCGGCGTTATCCATAATTTGCAATCAAGTTAAAAGCACTCTGCTGTCATGTGCCATCCCGGGGAGGTTGTCAGAGGCTGGCTGCCTCTTAGCAACTTCACCCAGGCAAAAAGCACTTAGCGGGAGACTTCAAGCTCTGCACATCAAGTGTAAATAAACATTCCATTCTCTTTGTGCATTTGGGAGAGGAGCTCGGCTTGGGTGCACCTCAACTTCGCGATGCAGAGTGTGTGTGTGTTGGGGGGGGGCGTTATACACAAGCACCGACCGTCAATGGTAGTTTAAAAATCGGTACGAATTGAAGGAGACTTGATGTGGTTCGAGGAAGCTCCAAATGTGTTCGGAAAATGTCAGCGGTTATCAGCGCGAGTGTCCAGGATGTGACATCCAGGAGGCGGGGATGTTACTCACCCTCTTCCTTGTCCAGCACCATCGTCCTGAGGAACGAGGAGTCCTTCCCCGGCCGATCCGTCCTTGGCTCCAGGAGGCTGCGCGGCTCGCTCCGCTCGGAGCTTTTTACCGTGATCGTCTTTCTGTCGTTGTGCACCGCGAGGGCTAGACGGCGAAACCTTCAAACTCAACCAAGCACCTTTCTCAAAAAATAAGAACGATAGTTACGACGCTGACTGCCGTGGCCGGATGCGCGTCTCCCCACTTGAGCTGCGCAATAAATAAGCCCAAAGCGCTTCGAATCACTTCCATGCGAATAAAAGAGGCGAATAGGCGGCGTGAATCTCGACTAAACGTGCCGTGCGTTGCGCGCTGGAAGGCGGATGAGGAGCGCACCGAGCTGGCTTGAGCTCTCTCTTCTCCTGGATGTTAATACGCTTCCCCTCTCGCTCTCATTTGCTCCGAGATGACAACTACATTCAAACAAATCCAATTGCAAATGTGACAAAGTGCTCCCGCCGCCTCTGTGCCCGCGTCTGTGCGCGCCCCGCTCCGCTCTGAGCAATAAATGCGCCGCGCACGCTTCTTTGCAGCGACCCAAGGATTCCCTTGTTAATTAAATCAATTCATTATGCTCAGATCTGATTAGCAGCCCTTCCCCCCTCTTTGAATCAATTATTCAATACACAAACATAATTGCTTGTGCCAGAGGTGTCTAAGTATTAGCTTATTTAACTCCAAGGACACTAATTACCCCTAGGGCAAGGGAACTTTTCTCATTAATTCTGACAAAACACAAAAGCACAGCTAAGGGAAAGAGAAAGTGTGTGTGTGCCCGCGCGCGCGCAAACACACAGATACACGCGCGCGCGCGGGCGCGTGATGGAAATCACGCACACGCATGTAAGGCTGTATCGATGCGCTGGTGCACGCGCGCGCGTACGTCAAGGAGGGGGGGGGGGCAGAAAGAGAGATGTTGCTTCGTCCTACACAATGAAATGCTTTCATTGTGCTCTTCTCCTTATTTTTCTTGCAGAGGAGAAAATAAAGTGTCTAATTGTGGTCTACTCAGCAGTTCATTAGCGTCGGACACGCTTTTATCATACAAGCTGCACAGATACACGCAGCAGATGGGCTGACTTTTTGATTAGTGCCTAGATAGGAGGTTCACTTTCAAATCTGCTAATATAATTGTTGCCTGTCACTGCCAAGATGAAAGTGTTGCTGTTGCATGTCGGCGCCTTAAATAGCACCACTTTCCCTTGCCCTGCAGAGGCCCGGTAAGCAATTAATGGTGAGATCCAAGAAAGATTAGCCATTTAGGAGAGTGGGAAGGAATAGAAGGACAAGAATGTTGGTTTGTCAGCAGCCAGCAGGCCGTCTATGGTGTGAGCTTGCTCAGTCTGTCCATGCCGTCTGTTACATTTTGCACCACATATTTTTTGTTATCAAGAGTTACTCTGTGCACACAAAGAAACATTTCCAGAAAAGTAATGTCAACTTTTTCTGTTTGTTTTGAGGGCAGTTTGGGGTGCTCCTTGTCATTTATTATAAAGGGAACCCTATTTGGTCGTTTAAAGGGGAAATGTTATGGAAAATTGACTTTTTAATTGCTTGTATTGTGTGTCGAGTGCCCAGCCACACATTAAGTGTGAAACTGCACAACCAAGTCGATCTTTGCTGAGCTGCTTATTTCGGAAAATGGGTCTATGAGTGAGTCATTTTCAATTTCGGCAAATTTACATAAAAACACGACCAGTCTGAGTTTCTCCACCCATGACTTCGTAACTAGGCTGCTTGAAGTTCTGCCATTTTCAAGCAATGGCACTATGATTTAAATAAGATAAAGGCAAGCAGAGCTGCATATTTGGATGCACATATTTGCATTACTGTATTGTAACATCGTTACCTTCTCATGAATGGAAAATTCAGTCAAACCTTCATTTATAAATTTAATTTGTTCAGTGACTTGGTTCATGAACAAAAGTATTTGTTCACATTTAAGTGAATGGGAAATATGAGGAATCCGTTGCAGCCCTTTGAGAGTAAAGTTACAATACCCTTGTTTATATAAGTTTAGTTAAAAACAGATAGATTGGCTGGCAACCAGTTCAGGGTGAACCCGCCTACTGCCTGAAGACTACTGAAATAGGCCCCAGCACGGCCGCAAACCTTGTGAGGATAAAACAGTTCAGAAAATGGATGGATGATAAAAACAAATAAGTAAATGAACCTTTAATTGTCTCTTTTTTCCCCTACAAACAGTACAGATGGTAGATTTCACCAACCAAATTGTAGATTACGAACTGCAATGATCCCGGTTTTCCTGCTGCACACCTGGCATCAGAATTATTGGGACTATTTAAGGACCTCATGGACCCACGTCAAGCTGTCGGATAATTTCGCCTTGCTCAAGTGATTGTTCATACGCATTTTGTCTCGATTCTCTCTGATTGCTCTTGTTCCGTTTTTGGCTCATCCCGTGATTTGTTTTCTCCGTTTTTTTGGCTCTTGCTTTTGCGTATGTTCTTCGTCATTCAAGCAAGTAGTTCTTGGTGTGTTTAAGTGTATCCATGGTTTATTCTCCACGCAGTTTGGTCTTTCTTGTACTTTAGTTCCAAACTATTTTAGTTTGTGGTTTTTTTCCTTGCCTTGTGCTTTTTTGTTTTCTTTGCTTTATTCCTCGCTTGTTGTCCAGCGTCATTATTTGTACTTTGCTGGGCTTGCGCCTATTTTTTGTAAATAGATCATTTTGTTAGATCAGCTTTCCTGAGTCTATGTTTGAAGAGTTAGATTCTGTTTGAAACCTTTCGGACGCCTGACACAATTGCTCGTGTTTAGCTATTTGTCAACAACAATACAATTGGGGTTTGTACTGACGCTTTGAGAATTGGAATTTTGGTGGAGGTGTTTGGGAATCTGCAAAATTAAAAAAACAAACAAACAGCGACTTCAATTTGGTCATCGTAACCTCGCCCCCTCCCCAAGCCATGGACGAGGGGTAGGAGAGATAATAGAAGTGTCAGTCAAACAGGCCATCAAGTAGTTTAACTAAATGCGCGAGTATATAAATATAAATAAGCCTTTGTCGTGTTTTAAGCTTTTCTGCTGAGGTAGTGGCTTTGATATCTGTGGGTAGAACATTCCAGGGCACAGGAGCCCAAATAGAAAATGCTCAAAAACTTGCGGACCTCTTTTTGGCTCTCGGGATCACTTAAAAGACCATCGTTTAGCGAGCAAAGGCTTCTAGGCGAAACATACAGTATCACTAGGTCAATGAGATAGGAAGGTGCTGGGCCGTGTCATATTTTACAGGTACAAAGTAAGCCACGACAGCTCTCAAGTTGACCGGCAGCCAATGCAAGTTGGTGAGTATCGAGGTAATGTGAACAAACTTTCTCATCCTTGTCAGGAGTCTAGCTGCAGCATTGTGTACGGACTGCAGACTTTTAATACTAGACAGGGGAATACCAGAGTGCAATACATAACAATAATCAAGGTGAGACGTAACAAATGCATGGATTATGATTTCTGTGTCACCAGCAGATAGAACTGAACGGATTTTCGTGATCCTGCTGAGTGGAAAAGCCTAAAGAACATTTATCATGTCTCAGAGTGGGGTCCTTAAATGGTTGCTGATGATGAGCAAGGCCAATTGATCAACAGCTCAGTTAAGAAGCAAAAAACTGAAAGACATGCATTGTTTAATACAGAGGTGTGCCTCGCTGAGATTAAAGAAATTGCGCGTTTTTTTAATTTCCAGCGCCATGTGAAATGTTATTGTGTACCATCTGCATAACAGTGAAAACTAATGATATATTTACGTATAATGTGACCAAGCGGAAGTATGTCGATGCTAAACCATAAAAGACTAAGTACCGATCCCTGCGGGATTCCACAGCGTAACATTACAAAACTCAGACGTTGCATTGCCGTGAATTACTGAGAAGTACTTTGAATTAAACCAAGAAAATGCTGAGGCTGACACACCAACTTCAGGTGTCTGAGTCCATATATTGGAGAAGTTCATTAGTCACTTTAGCAAGGGCCATCTCTGGTGACCAGTTCATGGTGCAGTCTGCCTCCGGCCAACGTCGCCGGGAGAGGCTCTAGCACCCACCACGGCCCTGTTCAGGATGTCTCTTCAAGTAAAAAGATTTACAAAGGATGAATGAACTAGTATGTATCTGTCAATGTATCTGTCTGTCTGTCCGTCGGTCCGTCGGTCCATCTGTCCATCGATTGTTCTAGCTATCTATAAATCTGTTTTGTTAGACCACTTACCAGTTATACTTCATCAATCACTATTATTTGTTCAACCAATGATCAAGTATACATCAATTTATAAAAAAAAAACACACAATGTGTCTAAATTAATTTGAGCATGTTGATATTTTCAGCGTGTACAGTCTGAGATTATTTATTTACTGGACCAAATATCAGTTCCGATATTTATATTTTAAAAATACATATTTTTATTGCTACAAATATGGCTCAAAGGCAGGAATCTCCTAACCTTACGGTATTTGCCTAGAAAGCTGTATTCTCGCAGTATTTGTGAGTTAAGAAAACTCCAAGAATGCATCCTGTTCTGAGCCCTTGCTAGGTTAGGGATCTCCCACCAAAGCATCGAAACATTCAACATTATAACCCATACGATAGTGTTAAAGATCCTCCTCTACCAGCTATACTTGGGCATTTTGTATTGTCCTTTTAAAACATCAAAAATATGAATAAATACGAAATGCCGTATATTCATCGATCCATTTTATTTACTGGACCAAATTTCTTCAGATTTCTGAATCGCTTAATCCTCACTAGGGTCGCGGGGGGTGCTGGAGCCTATCCCAGCCGTCTTCGGGCAGTAGGCGGGGGACACCCTGGATCAGTTGCCAGCCAATCGCAGGACACACAGAGACGAACAACCATCCACGCTCACAATCACACCTAGGGACAATTTAGAGCGTCCAATAAACCTGCCATGCATGTTTTTTTTTGGAATGTGGGAGGAAACCGGAGCACCCGGAGAAAACCCACGCAGGCCCGGGGAGAACATGCAAACTCCACACAGGGAGGCCGGAGCTGGAATCGAACCCGGTACCTCTGCACTGTGAAGCCGACGTGCTAACAACTATATATATATATATATAGAGAGAGAGAGAGAGAGAGAGAGATGGTACTGTATCTTTTTTTAGCAGGCTCTCTGTCATACTGCAATGGTTTGATGACTGCTTTAGCTGCTGCCCTGTATTGAATGCTTTCTAATATCTTTTAATATACCGTATATTACATTTTGAAAGTAACTTGCCCATCATTGGTTCAATATCATCAATCCAATGTTTCCGCATTGAAAAATCATCAAAACACCCATGCCTTTCTGTTCAATTATAGTACCCTCTTCTATAACACTTGGAGTGGTCAGCCCATTCAGGGATCATTTGGGCTCTCAGGTCATGGTATGGTTGGGCTGGCCCTGAAATCAGTGAGCTGATTCCTCGTCTGTCCAGCTTGGTGGCTGACATGCTTGACTTTTCATCTCGACGGTCACATACGTAGATTGATGACTTATGACCAAGAGTGTATGTTTGCTGACCTCCAGCAAAGTGAGTGACACGCAATTAATCCAATCACACAGAAGAAAAAGGAAAGGAACTGGATCAACTTCAAATAGCCGTCAAACAAGAAGTGGGAAAAGGCACTCTATTATGGCCATTCATAAAGGGGAATGAAAATAAGGCGTGTGTGAGAAATGATGGGCCACAGCGAGGCAAGGGCTGTGAATTTACCACAATTACCTGACAAGAACACCAAATGCTGGAGTCAATAGCGTCAGAGGCTATAAATTATGTCACAGAAGATGCTTCATGTATATTTGAATCTCAGTGACATTTGAGTGGAGAGACATTTGGAGTGATGGCACCGCTCACACCATGGATCTTGATCCACATCCCGTTTTAGCACGCTTCACGATGGTGGAGACACAGACGTGGTTGCATCGTGGCTCTCAATCAATGCGCTTGTCATGATTGTAAATTGGCCATGTTACCTTTGCACCAAGACATAACATTCTCGATGATCCATGGCTCATGTCTGTGTGGCTGTCTTGGGCGCAAGCCCTTTCCCACTCCACATCCAAAAGTGGGGTCAGTGGATACTAGAAACAGGCCCCTGAGTATGCGTCTCTGATACACAGTTAATTAACATTCATTTCTGAGCATGCATTAGCCATGGCCGTCTATTTATGGGTGGCTCTCAAATGCAGCCACTACAAAACAGCGCTCTGCAATTAACCCCACATAATCAGATAGCGGGCTAGTGTTGTGTTCCTGTTCGTCCTCCGGCACATGGCCATTGGACGGGGGTTTCGGAGAGAGGATGAGCCCATTCTATAGTTCAGAATGGCTAAGCAGATTAAAACCTCATATCAAACATGATATTTACAGGCAAAGCTCGGAGGAGAGTGCCCCTTTTATGTAGAAGGGGGGTGGGGGTGGGGGGAGGCTCCGGGCTGGGCTTTTAAAGCCTTGTCCCTTAATTGTATTCTGGCTAAGTGGGATGAATGGTGCTTTTTAATCAGACCACTGACGGGCCCGTGTGTTATAAAAGTAAAGAGATGGTGTCTGATGGTTAAGATGCTGAATGATATGCTTTTAGATCCAATATTCTAATGCATTGTGCTCGGGAGTGTGAAATGCCCTGATGTTGCAATTTTGTGCTCATGTTTTTAAAAATAATCATAGCGACTATGCTTAAGAATGCCTTTCCATGATTGCTTTTAAGTGTAATTGGGTAAACATCTTTAACAATGCTGCATTATAACATAGGCCTCACTAGACTCAAAGAGTCAAGGTTCAGCTCCTCCTAGTGGGTGATCTTTGCTATGTTTCTCCATCGCTGGTCTGCACAGCAGAGGTTTTAAACACATCCCATAGTAAATTGTTGCCACTTTTATATTCCACTCGTAGCGCTACTCCTGGTGTGGTGGGTGGCAAAAAGAGTAAGTGAAACCTCTCTGATGTAACCCGACATGCTCACCATATAGAAAGTAATCCAGACCCTATAAGCCTTGCTGTTGAAATCATTCAAGTCCATTTGAATTTCATGTCAAATCAAATGGAGACAAGGTGTCATTTGGTGGGCAGGGAAGAGGGGAAGAGTGAATCCCTTTTCCCAAACAGTTAATCCAACTTTAATCCCAGTCATTAGGAATTAGACATGCAGAGCTGTCCGGCCGTGCCTCTAAATTACAATCAAATGGTTAGCAATTACACAAATTATTGATGGGAGATCCTTTTTTTTCCAACTTGCAAATTAAGGCTATTAAGGAAGGCTCCTTTTTAATGCAAAAGTGACTAATTAACCACCGGACGGGAAATCTGCTGCCCAGATATCAAAAAAAGTTCTCAGCACACATTGCAGAAACACAAGGGAACCAATTAGTTTAATTATCAAAACAGCTAATTAAAATTGCACAGTTCCTAATTAGTTCTTTGCTTTTGCCTCTAATTGACAGCATGGAGATAAATGGGCTGCCGATGGAAATGGGGAGAGAAGAAAAACAGCCGAAACTTCGTTGGAATATTTATGCTGACTTTATCTCCGTCTGTGTGGCAGCCCTTGAAAGTGGAAAATTAATGACCTTAATTCCCAAACTGTTTTTCCTCTAACAGTGCTCCCCTCTGCGCTCCCGGTGCACGCTCCTTTGTATGGGCCTGCCACCCTGCCAACTGCTGGAATGGGGAACAAGGGGGTACTTGGGGGCGGGTAGGAGCCACGATTCTCCTCCTAATGTGACAGCTCCTCCTGAACAATGAAGGGAGATGAAAGAAAAGAGCAGATGTAACCACTGGGAGTGTTGCATCATGGAACTGCAACTCCGTTGGACTTTTTTTTTAGGCATTTCTGTCATCAATGAAAACACAAATTTTGAACTGCACAGGAGTAAAGATAAAATGCGTGTGATGTCCCAGTAGTACTTTGATTTGAATGTTAAATGAATTAAAGCGTTGACCCAAAGCACCTGCAACTTTCTATGAGCCCTTTTGTTGTTTTGTTCATACCACTACTGCAAACACATTGTTCGACCGTGTACCTGTATGGTACGACAAAACTAGTACTTGTGGCATGTACTCGTAGCAACTCTAAAGTATACAATTTGCCTTACACGAGTTTAAATGTGCTGTAAAGTGAAAGTCGAGATTTTTTTTTTCCAAATTCATAATACGTGTTTTAAGATAACTTCTGAAAATGTAGAAAGACTATGTAGTACCAAACTGTGGAGGTAAAGCATTAAACAAATTTTGGGACTATTTTCCAGATTTTTTTGAGGCGTGGCTAAAACTGAGCCTTCCTTAAAATCTTCCCTTCACTGCTTGAGGGCACCTCGTTGTCAGCTGTCAGTGTGCACACCTAACATTGAAAAAGGTGGAAATGTGAAGAGGGTAAAAAATGGCACACTTAAAAATATGCAATGTTGAATTTACTCAATTTTATTTTGCACCAAATAAAATCAGGTGGATCCAGATATATTACTTATAAAATCGTGTGCATCCAGATTAATTTTTTTATTATGCAACAACTTGAAGAAATAAAGTTATGGATTTTTTTTCTTTTTCAGTGCAGGTGACGAAAAAAGGCCTGATTTGACATCCAGAATGTGGATCGGGGGATCACGGTGGTGCAGTCTGGTGACTGTCAAGATCCTTTCCTGGTTTGCTTTTTTTCCTCAGTCTCCAGCGGGAGAGTGGGCGTTCCCTTAAGAGCCGCACCTGACACAAATATGGCCTCGTTACCGACTGCCTTTAAAAAGCCACGCCGTGCCAACTGCTGCTGTCTGATTAGCCTTGCTCACGACTCTGTCTCCAAGTGCTCAATTTACTAGATGATCCTGAATGTTCTTTGTCTCATAGCTTTTGCATAGTTCTTCATAGTACTTTGGTTCTCATAAGTATTCTTTTGTACTCTTGTTGCATGTTCATTGTGTGTTGGATTCGCTTGTCCTTTGAACTGATGAGCAATTCATATTTGTCTCGTTCCTTGTCTTTTGCGAGCGGTTTTGGTTTGTTCTTCACTTTTCCTGGTTCTTTGTTACCAGCGTCCTTTGTTGACCATTGTCAGTCTTGCATTTTGGTTACGTCTTTTTGATCATTTTTTTTGTTTTTTTGTTTATGCCTTTGCAATCCTCATTCTGTCCAAAATTGTTCCGGACAGCCACAATATACTACTTCGAGGTCACCTTGGAGCGCCTCATTGGCACGTTGTGTTAAAGCCACCGGAGGGTTTAAGGCTTAAAAATGTAGTTTTGTGGTGAAATCAGAGAGATGGCTCAGATGTTGGATGATTAATAAAAGGCGTCACCAAACATGAATTCACTGATTATTTTTATTTTCCTTTAATATCGCCACCAACACCATAACAAATGTAACACTTTACTATGGTCACTATGGTAAGACTTAAACATGGAACCGACACCACAAAACAAATATAAAGTACATGGGTGAAATGAGCAGCACCAAAACTGATATTTTGTCGTTGTAACAATAAACATGAAGCCACCATCTTTTGTATTATTCGCATCCTCCTGAAATGCGCCAACATAAGGCACCACGGAACAAATATTAAGTCCGTGAATTAGTCACCATAAAGGCTAAAACAAGAGCAGCTCGCCGCATATTGTGCGGGGCGAGCTGCGTGCGTGGGAATCATTTCACCGTAACTCCGTATTTCAAGGAGGTCTCTTGCTATTGTCTGTGAAATGCACCCTTCTTCTTCTTGGTCATAGGCTCTTCTGTTGTCTCCTCACTGAGCCTTTTTCCATGTTGCGAAGAAATGTGCAAATTTTGTTTGTTGTTTTTTGTCACTCATTTGACTTGCTTGTGGGTTGTAATATTAGCGTTAGGCGATCGAGAGACATAAGTAGACGTAAGTACTTAAAAGGTAGTGTATTTTTTATTTTTTCAAGTGTGTGGCAAAAGGTGGTTGGGGACCATTGATTTAAAAGAAAGGTATTTTCACTTTACAGGGCCTTTAACTTTACTTGACCCGTGCTGTCATTTTCCCGTGTCGCTCATTATCCTTTGCCTTTAGCCAGCATGCATGTGACATATGTGCCTTCTCTCGGCACATTAATTGATAGCGATCAACTAATCAGTTTACGTGTTAAAAAATAAATTACATTAATGTGCAAATGATGCATCAACCCGGGCCAGATAGGGCAGACCAGAGGGCGCATAATGTCAGGATCATTCAGTTAGGTCTTTGTGCATGCAGTGTTAATGGACTCTGATTTCCCCTGCTCTGGTTCCGATGCAGTGTTATACGTCAGGAAGCCGGCGTAAGTGCAAGAGCCAAAAGCCTTTTTGCAGAGCCCCATTAAAGCCAGTGAGGTAATAGCGGCCTTTTGCATGTCTTTTGTCTCATCTCGTGGAAAGGGCATCGGACGCCATGCGCATTTTAACATTTGGCTGAACTCCCGGTTGAAAATGACTAGATATTAACCTGGCCTCCATCTATACAGGCAGAAATGGATTGCCTGAAGAGATTTCAGAGTTGAAAATGTGACGTGAATCCACATCTCGTCCGTTTTAAAATTACACCCCGCAGTGACAGAGGCTCCAAGCCGCTGCCAGTGGCCTAACAAACACACATCTCCCACTAATTGATTGTCTCGTGTTTTATTTATGGCTCCGTAGTAATTAGCGGACAGTATAATGTAAGCCATTCATTAGCACCTGGCTACCGCTATGGATTTCATTGCTTTGTCTCCTTTGCACACATCATTAGGGAGAAACAAAGGCTGTAATTTATTAGCATGGCTCCTGATAAACATTCTTAAAGTCGGTGTGCCTTTAAGGAGGAACACAAGCCTGTAAAACTTTTGTCAGCATTTGCCGCAGAATATGTTAAGGAAGAGCTGTATAAATTTAATTTTAATTGTTTTGTACACACGCCAGTGAAAAGGAACTGATTGGATACAGTTCACAGACAGTATATTAATACGTTATTTTCATATGTTAATTGCTTTGCATAATCTCTCCCCTTGCTTGGTTTGGAAGTACCTGGCAATGAGAAGGTAGCTGAGGAGAATAGACTCCAATTTACATAAAACCGGCTCCTCTGAACATTAAATAATAATGCATCTGGAAGCCGAAGGTGTGTTCAGTTAGCAGAAAGCGCATTTATATAATTTATAGTCCAGCTGTTTCAGTGCTTTCGAGTCCATTTTCCTCCCTGCCTGCTTTTAATGAAATCTTGTTACCGGAGAATTGACTGAGTGAATTGAGATTTTAATCCCATCGACGTTCCCGCATGAGAATTCACACTGGTGGGAACTTTTAATGGTGTCTTGTGTAATCAGACGACACTTGTATTCAGCTCCCCGCAATAATGAATCTCATCAAATGTTAAAGCTGAGGCCACGAGTGAAGGGCTCAAATTTCAAGGTTTTTTGACCATCGCCATTTGAGAAATTCCTCGGGGAGTGTGCGATTACTCAAGTTTAACAGTTTATTGCCTCATCTTTCAATGGCCACTGAAGCACAAAATTCTCATCTAGGTTGCTCTTTTTTTTCCCCCTCCACTTGAAGAACAGGCCAATATAGACTGCGGAACAGCTGCTCAGATCCCGAGGAACTGCTGTTGGCACTGCAATGTTATTAGCTGCCACGATCATTGTCCACTCACTGTGTCATTTCAAGAATGAAAAAGAAATTATGTGACTCAAATCACTGGACTGGTTTTAATTGTCGACACTCGACAGTTTCTTTTTTGATTTTTTTTTTTTTTTTATCACCGCAAAATACGACTCTGGTTTCACTTTTTACATTGCAGTTACAGATGTGAGGTAAAGCCTGTATAATAAGGAATAATGACATCTAACTCCCCCCTCCCCCGCCCCGCACGGTTTAGAAGTTCAATTAAGTGCCTTGCTGTTGTTTGCACTGTCCAAGGTAAAAAAAAAAACATCAAAGGACCAAGATATTCTTTCAAATTGTTATAGAAAATATAAACTTTTTTTCTGTCCTACTGCAAAATGTGAAAAATTCACATTTGCATCATGAATCTGATGGTCAGTGTGCATATACTCAAAACGTATGCACAGCGTTAGAACTTTTATATGCATTTATTAGCGACTGCAACCCAGGGCGCCTTGCTAAATCGATAATCGATATGCAAAACCTTGCCATGGTTTTGTTTTGTTTGTTTGTTGTTGTTTTTTTTAAACGTTTGCATTGTCTTGGTTCAATTTATTTTGATGGATTATCATGTTTTCCTCACATGACTTTTTGTTTCCCAATCAGCTCCCACCAGCTGTTCGTGTTGTCCAGTTGCACGTCATTGTCTGTTTGCTTAGTTTGAGTTCCCTGTTTTCGTCCGTTTCGCATCATTGCTGGCGTTAGAAACATTAATAAAGTTAGGTTACGTTCCCTTCAGCTTTGAGTTTATTGCTTGAGTTTCTTGGTCGTAGCTAATTTGGTATTTTGGTAATTCCGTGCGCTTTGTTTTGTGAGGAGAGACCGTCAACTCTGAAAACAACAATAACATAATGATACCCTCAATTCAGAGAGTTATTGTCAAAAGTATCCACTCCAATACTTGTTTTCAAATATTTTAAGGCTACAAACCAATGTTGTGACTAATTACAGTGTGGCTATGGTTTTTTCCAATTCAACATAAACCCGGACAAACAAAAATCCACACGTTATTCTTTGTAGGAAAAAAAATATTGCTAATATTTAACATTTGTAGGAGTTTTGTTGGAATCTATTTCAGGTCAGATGTGTAATGCGATGCTGTTTTGTATTTGAAAGACACAACGTGACCTTTGAGATTAGAAGGGGCGGTGCTTCTCGGGGAGCTGAAGAGAAACCCTGCTGTCGTGCACCTCTTGTCTCTTTGATTGCTCTGTAATGAGACGTTGTGGTCACTGAGCACACTGACACGCTGCTGGAGAGCCACCAGCTCTTACCGCCTGCTACCGGAGGCAGGCCTGTGCATGTGTGTCTCTTAAGTACAATTGACAGCTATCTGTGAAACATCATGACGGAGGTGTGCACGGAAACGCAAAGGCAGAAAGCAATGTGTGTCGCAGCATATCAAAAAGTAAAGCGACATGGCAGTGATCACATTGTGTTGTGGTGCAGTAAACTGTCACCTCTTATTATACGGCGGTACCTCGACTTACGAGTGCCCCGATTTAATCTGAAGGTGCTTTAGCAGCTAGCAGCATTTTGTGGGCTTCAATCAAACCCTAGGTCATTTTCCTCCCCGGTGCAGTTTACAGGATTTGGTCAGGTGTGAACACAGTAACTAAATTGGCAAGTCCAAGAACATTTAGATGAGGTTTTAACAAGCATGGTTACATAACTGCAGGCAAGAAACAAAGTAAACCGATAACATAGCGATTGCGTCTTCAATTTAGCACATGAGCAGTTAGGATGTGTTCTTTTCACCATGTATAGCGTACCGTACCGTAATGTGCCTTTTGTACACAATACGGTGACAAGCCAAAGAAAAATGTGAATGCCCCAATTTCTTTGCTTTTTTTTTAATCAAAAAAACAACAGGATAGAAAGGACAATTTAATCCAAAAGAATCCTCTAAAAGACCAAATTTGTAGAAAATAAGAATTTCGCAGGAAATTGTACAAAAAAGTCAAAGGAATGTTTTCTAACAATCGCCACAGCATATTAGCTGCAGCTGTTGTGGAAGCGCGTTATTAATAAAGGTGCCATTTGTTGTACTGGGGCGGCACGGTGGTCGACTGATGAGCACGCCGCCCTCACAGTGCAGAGACTAGGGGTTCGATTGCGGCCCCGTCCTTCCTGTGTGGAGTTTGCATGTTCTCCGTGTGCCTGCGTGGGTTTTCTCTGGCTACTCCGGCATTCCAAAAACATGTGTGGCAGGTTAATAGGGCACGCTAAATGTTCCCTAGGTGTGAGTGTGAGCATGGATGGTTGTTTGTCTCTGTGTGCCCTGCCATTGACCGGCAACCGGTTCAGGGTGTCTCCTGCCTACTGCCTAAAGACAGTTGGGATAGGCTCCTGCCACCCTCGGGAGGATAAATGGATCATATAATGCACTCTATTGTGTTGTATCTTAAAAATATCTTACTTTCAGTGTGAAATCTGTCTCTATTGCCATGAGGAATGTTTATAAGAAGTTCATAGCTTGTACTGTCATGGAAAAAAAATGACAATCAGTAAAGCGTTTGCTTGCACATTTGGAGTCGGGCAAACTTTTCACTTGAGGTGGCGAGACAAGGTCGAGGCCATTCCCGGCGACTTGAACAGGACTCTGGTGAGACCTTGTTCCCAGAGACATCTTTAGAGATCCGCTGAGGATCAATCATGAGCAGGCCCGTCCCCACGAGACCCTTAGTAACATCCGCTGATTGCTTTCTGCCGTGCAGGCCGTTAAGTGGAGTCTGGCAATGGGCTCCAGGACAACACTTAACAATCAATCAGAGGACACAACCACTTCTCATTGCACGCCACTTCTTCCCCTGCATTACACACAAACAAAAATTCAGGTGGACACAAGTGACACTTAAGAATCACTAGCGGGGTGTGACACACGATTTGGCAGCTGGGAAACTTTGGCCACGGTCATTACAATTTGGACCACCGTGTTCTTTGGGCTTGTTTTGTTATTTTCAAGTAACATAAGCTGCTCTGCCTGCTCGGGATCTATGCACATGCTCGAACCCTTGAAAAGCACTTCAAAAAGCTCGTGAGTTCTGCCAAAAGGAAAAACGACTGTTCAACATTTTAGAAATGTTGCAAAAATTGACACAAAAGCTTTATTTTATCATCATGTCAAATCAGTTAAGGTGAGGAAGTTAGTCTGGTTAAATTCATCAAGTGCAAAAAGTCAGACAATCAAATGCATGTCATATTTTTCTTATTTTCCTAAATCGTCAGTGAAAGTGACCATCAATGCGTTATTTTAACAATCACTTTCGCTTTTACAAAAATTTAGATTTTTATTGAATAAAACCACCATCATGTCCCTTTTTTCTTTAATTGCAAAATTACACAAAATACAGTGTTCCAAATTATATAGCACAACATTTTAGATTGCAGCAAAAAAAAAAAAAAATCTGTAGTATTTTGTCAATACATCAAATAGCAACAACAAAAAACAGTAAGTATGCCAACCAGAAAACAAGTCACTTTCGTCGAACTTTTATGTCTGCGTATTCTTTCTGGATGTATCTCATTTGAGGACGCAAGCATTGTCCCCCAGAGTTGCTGTTTGCTGGTAGACTGCTGTCAACCCTACGCAGATGTTCCTTTTAAGGATGCTCCGTAGGTTCTCAATAGGGTCAATGTCAGGGAATGATGAGTTTTTCTCACGTTGTAGCTATCATGGTAAAATTTGGAGCGTGGGATAGTGGGTCGTCTTGCATGAGAATGATTCCAATGCGGAAGGCCCAGTTTTATACCATGGCAGAGATGATCAGTTAGCAATCATTTTGCGGCGGTTCTTTCACACCGTAAGGGGCAGGCCATCTCACGCTTCATTATTGCAGTCAAAAACACCACTTCACTGCACCACCTTCTTGTCGACGTTACAATCTTGTTGGGACACAGTGGCCATCCGTGAACCATCCGAAGCTCCACCCATCTGGGCCATCAAAAATAGCAAAACATCAATCACAGTTTGATGGTTGGTCTTTATCTCTTCCTGTGCCCAGTGCAAGCCTTTCTCCATGTGAGATTACGTTTGGGTATAATAGTACAGCTTTGTGATGAACTACAAGCATTTTGTAAGATACTGCATCAAGAACCTCTTGGAACTCTGGATAGATCGGGAACGTTCAAATAACTGCTGGCTTTTTAACATCTGCGCTCGTAATACAATGCAACAAAAAGGTGTTAACTGGGAAGGATAAAAACACATCACAAATGTGTTTTTGATGTGTATTCACAGCCCACCACTGTGTAGCCCAACACCATGCATATTATTAAATATTCATAGGACCGAAAAGTCCAAATAAATTGTGAGCCATATTTTTAAGACAACATTAGCATATTTGGTATTGTAGTCATCCAAAACCAGTTGAAAGGTACTGAAGTTACAATACTTTAATAATATGGCACTTGAATAAGAAAAAAAGAGGCCATGTGGTGCAGTGATGACGGAAGCAAATTTGGGCCCATGTGTAGGGGTTTGTTTTTGTTTTTTTTAAACCAAGAAAAGGAGGGGGAATGATTTTCTAATGGCTCTCTATGTATTGTAACCTCAATAAACGTTTTGAAATGCAAGCAAAGTTGTTGCACAGTACCTTGTTCAACTCATTTCAGGTAGATTCTATCAAACACTGAGCATTAAAAGAGCCCCGACATCCAACAGCGTTGTTGCCCTTGCGCTTAAGTTTTTACAACTATTTATTAGTAAGTCCACTGCCATCACTTTGTAGTGTTCTGTGTCATTAATGCTGCATTTATTCTTGTAGCACCGTCACCTAGCCTGTTTCTGTGGTTGATCAGTGTTATGGCAGGTTTTTATTTCTCAATGACTTTCGTAGTCATTAAAACTCTTTGTGCTATTTTCTGTATACCTTTTGTGGCTGAAGCACGAGAGTGGCGTCAACGGCAGGTTTCACATTCCTTCTTTGTCCATAACACACTTGTTCAATAAAAATGTTTTTATTGTGTGTGTGGTTATCATCACGCGTTCAATTTTCAAGGATCCTGTAAGAAATTGCTTATTGGAAACCTGATCAATGCGTACCAAGAAAATACGATTGAAAATATGACTGTTAAGTGCTTTGTGTCTTGCTCTTGTAACTAGATATGCAATAGAAAGTTTGCCTATTGATTAAGGCTTCCATTGACTTAATGAACCGTCAACCCGCCATGCATGACTCACCAATATATGTACTAATCTCTAAAACGGATGTCTGGCCGTGGTTCCTTTTAAATGAATTGATCCACTCAGCTCTACCCAAATGGGGAAATGGGCAAGTATTGATATGATTCTTGACTCGGTGATGGATGTGTGTGATGGTAAAACACGAGCTGCGCCGGCCCTCCGGCTCTGGGATTAGCCGACATTTAGAGAGCAGCTTTACTGAAGCTACTCAAAAGACAAAGCGATATCATTTGTGGCAGTGCCTATACCCGGCCTTCTTATTTGTTGCCTCGTTGTATGCGAAAAGAACATTAAAAAGGAAAAGTCCTCTCCTCATTGTTTTGGTCCAGAAGTGTTACGTTTTCTTGTCAAGAATGATTACACATGAAGGGCCATTTTGAATGCGAGTCACTTTAAGGTTAAATCCATCTCTGCAGAGGAGAAGCGCAATCCCATCAAGCTTCACAAGAGGTTCACAGTGGGTTTTATGCCATGTTCAGACTGCATGGCAAATATTTATTGAAGTCAGATTACAGCCAGTAGAGACTGACATGTCTGCATGGCTCTCTACAGACTAACTGCAATAGCTGACGTTTGGAATCTTCATGTTCCTTCACGGGAAACTTTCTTTCTTTCTTTAAGAAAGTATGATTGCCACGTGCGAGTCCTGCTGTGTCCGTTCATTGCATCGCATCTGGAAAAAATACAGATGGTATCCCATCGTTCTGGGATCATAATTTTGAAAGATCTCCTTTGTTGGATGTCATGTTTGGAACTTTAGTTGGTCAATTAAATTGAGCCAGACAATTAAAATTTCACTTTCCTCTCAAAATATTTTATATTAATTTATCCTAAACGATGGAGAAAATGAGCTTGAACTCAATCACTGTATTTGCGCTTCAATTTTATTGTGGTCAAAACATTGTGATACAATAAACAAGCCATGAAGACCTTGTTTGAGGTATTACATCTTCCTGTGATGTATCCGCATTCAAACTTAATCATCGAGCAAAACTGATGCAATAACTTTCTTTGGTTGAGTTGATGTCAGACACGACAAATAAAATATGCTGACCAACTTTGTTATGAAAACAGGCAGAGCCAAACGGGGGTCTCACAAAGGGCCCAATTCAAGGCAAGATTACCACTGCGTTTGTGTGTGGGTGGCGTCAGGGAGAAAGAGACACGTTTTTTTCCCCTTCAATATTGCCAACTTTGTAACATTGTCGTTACATGGAAAGATTTTCCAACTCCTCTAGTGAAAAAAGTATTGACTATTGATCGAGCCAAAAATGATTCTCGTGTTGGCAACATTTTTATTTGTTGCATTGTTGAGTGAAGATACTTATACGCCTTCATGGTCAACACACTTTAAAAAAATACTCTTGAGAAGACATTGACATTGAAGTAGCCCGCTGCCTTTGAACGCAGCTCGGAAATATACATTTGTCAAAGGAATGATGAGATGGGCTGCAGCTAAAAGGAGGCTATGGGTTGGGGAATGCCTCCAACTCGGAGCGTAATTACTTGCAATTTCCACACCACCTCAGGCTGGTGCAGTCCAAATCAAGCATTGTTGCAAGGACTTATGAAGCCTGTTTGGCTGAGAGGTGAAACATTTTCTAAGACAACAACAGTGGCGATTGACTCAATTCTCTGAGAATGTCATGATAACGAGAATATTCACAGGCAAAGAAAGTATGGGTTGATCTTATTCGAATAGCATAGAAGGATCTGGGGGTGATTAGGCTCATCCATGAGCTACAATTCCACGATGACCCCATTTGAGGTGTAGTTTGTGCTGTGCAGACACACGTTTCCTTTTCACCATGTCACAGTTTATCATTTGTCTTGTGTCACAGAGCTTGGGACACTGAGACAACACATTCATTACCGATTCTTCCATTCTCTCCTCCATGCTGTTTTTAAAATTCTCTATTCTCGTTCTAGGTGGACTTTGAAATCACTCCACCGCCATCTCTCCAATTGGATATGTCGAGACGTTGTCAAAGCGAACATTGAACATTTATCGATTGGGTCGCGCATAGCCAAGTGTCCATCTCATGCGCCGCCATGACTCTGCGGCACAGCGCTGTTGTGCCGTGGCCGCCCGTACACAATGAATGGCTTGGTTGATGACACATTGTGCTCAGTGAGGTGTGAAAAGGCCTTACGGTACTTTTTGGGGAATAAAAGTTGTGCAAGTTGTCATGAAGCTTGCCAAAAATCATCACCATCACATGTTAAAACCGGATTTATTACTGAAAGGAATCATCAACGCGTGATTGTTTGGGTTGAGGAGGGGGAGAGTTGGGTCATAGCTTTTCTGTGCGTTTTGTTGGTTTAATGTCTTGCTCGTGCGCGCGCATGTGCGCATGATGGTATAAAGGCCCCAC